>NC_084979.1:17157081-17454581 GCF_963691925.1 Scomber scombrus | reverse complement strand
GATCCAGATCTGCACCAAAATCTCTCTCTCTCTCTCTCTCTCTCTCTCTCTCTCTTTCTCTCTCTCTCTCTCTCTCTCTCTCTCTCACACACACACACACACACACACACACACACACACACACACACACACACACACACACACACACACACACACATCTGAACACAAACATACCTGAACACACACATACTGGATATCACTGAAACCAATTTGTTTGATTATGTGCATGTTGTGTTGGCTTGTCAGTTATCTGGCTTGTCCAGTGAAATCCAAGGACAGCCGATCTCTGCCGTGAACAACACAGTACACAAAGATAAAAGTACACAAATTATTTGAAAGCCTTTTGTCCTTTAGGCTGTAGTCTTTCCACAAACTCAAATGAGGTCTCGAGAGATGAGTTCAACAAAAAACACTGCGGCTAACAGGTTAGCTTAAAAGACAGTGGTTATATGGAAGGAGGGGAGGGGAGAGAGAGACTTCTGGATAGATAGATAGATAGATAGATAGATAGTTAGATAGATAGATAGATAGATAGATAGATAGATAGATAGATAGATAGATAGATAGATAGATAGATAGATAGTTAGATAGATAGATAGATAGATAGATAGATAGATAGATAGATAGATAGATAGATAGATAGCCTATATAACTGTACTGTGTCATTTAGTTGAAACCATCATGTGACAGTGCATATTGTGAGGCTGACAACTCAGCAGACAGGTGTGAACTGTGAGAGATGCGGCACCTGTAATGTTGTCTGATATACGGTTCTTCACACTCTGTTACATAAAATCAGGGTGAGCTTTTTCTTTGCCACCTAAAGGCTAAAAGTGATAGGAAACCGAGAGCAACTCTCACAAGTCCAAGGAGACGAATGTGTGAACAACCACGTTTTTTCACTTTTTTCCCTCCTCCCCTGCCCCGCTTTTGTCATTCCCACAGCCTCTTTTCCTCAGCTACTTTGTTCAGTCTCTTAGTTCAGCAACCTCTTTTAGTCTCTCTCCTGGGTGCTGTGTACTGTAGTAGCCTTTTTGTGTGATGTTTTCTCTCCTCTGCTCTCCCCCTTTATCATCTTGCACAAGCTCATATAAAGCAAGTTAATGAGGCCAGCAGGGGGTGGACTCTGCTTCCATAGCAAATATGAAAATATATAATCCCTGTTGTGGCTTTAATAAACAGTTAATCAATTTTGATATGTTTATATACAATTATTCAAACTGTAAATTCAAACTTTTCTACTGCACTACCATTAAAGCAATGCTCTGAATATACTTTATGGCCAATACATTTACAGCAAACGTCTCTGCATCTTCTCTCATTCAACTGTTTGAGCTCACTACATTTATCAGTTATTCCAAATGTCCACTTAAAACCTAATATTACCAGCCTTGATTCAACATAAGCCTGCAGTCAATATGCTGACATGGAGAAAGCAAAGTGCCCTGGTGCTTCTGGGCTGTTTAATACATAATTAACAAGTGAATAACTGGGGAAGCTAAAGCATGCAGCTTCACAGCAGCAGGCAGTGAAGGCAGAAGGTGTGAGAAAAAAATGTTAACGCCTTGCTTTGGTTTTACTTCAAAGAGTACTGATTTTTCCTTCGAAACTAGAAGAGAAATTCCCAGTAGTGCAAAACTACTACCATAAGTGGACCAACTGTAAGATTTGAGTTAAATACTGTCACTTAAATTAATATCTGTTATAAGACTCATTTTACTGTAAGGCTGTCGAGAAAACCTGCTGTTAGATGAACATTATTGTTTATGCTAATATAACAATAAAAACACCAAAGTACATTAAGTTCGTTACAATTACCCGATGATAATTGCTGGCAGTATATATGCACAAAACACATTTTCAGCAGTGAAAAAAAATCAACAGGTTAGCCACTAGTAGGACTAAGAGTATCATGTTTAAAATAATTTGGCACAAGGCGAAGCCAGACACTTTTTGTGCTCTCTCCGTGGCAGCTGGAGATTTTCGCTGCAGCTGTTTTACGCACGCCAGCCGCTCAACATCAGCAGCAGCACCAACAGCAGCGCGCCAGAAAGCATCTTTTTATTTATCTCTTTATTGACTGATCTCTAACACCAGCATGAACTAATCCAGTTGTTAAGGTGAAATTAATTCACCATACTTTGACTTTACACCGTGTCTTACCTTGAGTTGTCGCAGCTCTGGAGAACTGTGGATGCGTGTGTTTTCAGCCCCCCTATCCAAAATGGAAACTCTGGTCCTACTTGGTGTCTTGACTCGAGGAAAAAAAAGACAGCAGTGATATCGTTTCTTTGTGGTTGTACAAGCAGCGTCAGAGAGGTGAACTAACCACAGCTCCCGCTCTGGCTCGACTGTCTTGTCTTTGGTGAGAATTAGTTTGCTTGTTTCTGACTGCCGCCCTCCCTCCCACTCTCACTCACTCCTCACTCACTCACTGTCTCCCACCCATGAGAAATAAATAATCTTTCATCTCTCTCTCTCTCTCTCTCTCTCTCTCTCTCTCTCTCTCTCTCTCTCTCTCTCTCTCTCTCTCTCTCTCTCTCTCTCTCTCTGTGTGTGTGTGTGTGTGCCTAGCAGGTGGGTATTTTTAAATAATGCGAGATCGTTATTAAAGGCTGCTGGAGGCCCAAATTGTATGTGTCCATCACAGCCCCAACCTCACCACCCCCCAAAACCCTGCATGTTTTTATGGTTAAACAAACTGTCTGTCTGTGTGTATGTCATGAGAGTTTCTCTGGCTGTCCGGTGTGCAGGCAGCGGATTGGGAGTGGTCGGGATTAAACCGTAGGATTATACCTCAACATTCATCATTTCATCTCATACACTTGAGGCACACTGGTGGTGGACAGTGACATCAGTGTTTGGCAGACACAGACAGCTCAGACAGATTCATGTGGGTAGGGATGGAAAGAAAGACGAGGGAAAGAGAAAAGAAAGGAGAGAACTGCATGGAGAAGAAACCTTTCACCTCTCAGATGGATCCATGTAAAAATCTAATGTTTTATGTGGAATCCATCGGACCACTAACAGGGCATTAGAAAGGGTCATTGGGGTGATATATTTCCTGGGTGAATGTGTGTGTGTCTATGTGTAGTTGATGCATACACAGAAGCCAAGGCGGTGTACGTGTGCCTGTATACTGACAGATGGCTACTGTAATGACGCAGGAACTAACTACTGGGTTTCTATGTGTCTGTGAGGTTGCATGCCTGTGCACATGCTTATTGGTGGATTGTGTGTGTGTGTGTGTGTGTGTGTGTGTGTGTGTGTGTGTTTGTGTGTGTGTGTTTGTGTGCGTGTGTGTGTGTGTGTGTGTGTGTGTGTGTGTGTGTGTTAGAGAGAGAGAGAGAGAGAGAGAGAGAGAGAGAGAGAGAGAGAGAGAGAGAGAGAGAGAGAGAGGGAGAGAGAGAGAGGGAGAGGGAGAGAAAGCAAGTTGACTGGGATGCAGAGACAACAGCTATGTTCTTTCTTCTCTAGCAGCCTTCTACCAAATCACACACATGGATACACGCACACAAACACACACTATGGTTTTGCCTTTTTGTGGCGCTTACAGACATTCACAAGAGACCTTGACTCTGCTGCAGCATCTATTTGCTGAAAATCTATTTGTACAAAGGCACAAGGTTTTGTATAACTTCCAATGGATTTCATGTATGCACGGGTGATGGGGTGCAGACTTAATAACAGGAACTCCTCAGTGCAATCCAATGTCTGAAACTACAGCCTAAAGAGTGATAATGAAAGCCTCAAAAACATGCTGAACATAATCTTTACATCTATATGGTACAAGCTATAAGCTTCCCAAATGTTATTAAAGGCCTGTTGTACTGGATTGCATTAAACTGTTGTGTCAGCCTTCAAGTTATTTCATTAATTAAATAATTTGTGGTTACTAGGTAGTGTACATTGTTGATGACAGTGGCAATGGTCTTTTCAAAAAGCTGGTAGGATCAGGTGTCTGGCCAAGAGCTCATGAATGCCAGATTCATAACTGACAGGAACAGAGGTGTGAGAGAGGACCATTATGTTTCAGAGTGAATCATCATCATGAGTCACTATATTTTTAATGAGCATGCACTGACCCTTTCACCTTTATGAGTGCTTTAAAACCAAGCCAGAAAATACACACACAAAACTAACCTAAACTCATTGTTAAAGACCCTTCACTGCTGAACAAAGCCTGGTTTCTAGACAGAGAGAAGAGGTCAACTAAATTGTACCATTAAAAAACAGAAAGCACAGCTGTGGGGATAAAAATCAACTGCATTGAAGCTTTGAAGACTCCCTGTGCCAAATGTGCCATTCGGAGCCGGCAGGCTTCAAGGCCGGCAGCCATGTAGAAAGAGGGCTCAGAGCTCTGGCTCTCCTTCACTTGCTTTGTCACATTCTGCTTCCCCTTTTCTCTTTTGACTCCCGACACTGTTTTATCTACATTCCTGTGCTTTCGCCGCTCTCCCTTTCTGTCACACTTGGCCTTAACTTAGTGAGTGTGGGTGTGCCTGCACATGTATGAGTTTCATTACAGATATTATAAACCTAACAGGCTTGAATAGAGGTTGAAAAGCAAATGATGTATTTTAATAATTATCATGTGTATCTCAACTTGAGCACACTGCTTTGTGTGCGAGCATGAGTGCTATCCTGGCACCCTCTTACTTGTCTTAACTCTCCGATTTAAATGCTTCTAATTGTTGTGCATACATAGAGTAATGGTTTGGTACATGGATTTACATGCAAATTTTCTCCTTACAGGCTTAATTTAGAATTAAATCCCTAACAGCCTGCAATCTACCCTCCTAGCGTATATTTTAAATTTGGCATCAAGTAATATAATGCTGTTAGGGCTGTGACCATCTACTGCTTGCGCTCCCTTACCACAGTGTTGCTGAAACATGTGCGATAACGTGCATGCACACACACAAACACACATACACACAGATGAACTCACTCACCATGTGTTTTACTGGATTGTCTCCCACTTCCTTTTGTCGGAAGCTTACCCTCCCTTTCTCCCTCTGCCATCCTGCTCGCCCCCATCCTTCCCTCTTGCCTGCCCTCCTCTCCTTCTTCTGTCATTCATCAGCACCCCTAACTCGGTCACTTTCCTTTTTTCTTAACCTCTGTTATCATTGCAGTCATGTTTTAATTCATGCAGAATCCAGTAAAGTGAGGTGTACCTTGACAAAGTTCCAGCTGATTTCAGCCACTGACAAGGTATGTGTCTGCACAGTCTGACAATGAGAGGTAAATAATAGAGTGATATAGGATGATTTCTCCCACATGCTTAATGTAGCGTAGGAGAGTTGGCCTTAATTGGTACAGCTATATTTGAGTTGTAATGTAGAGCGGGCAATGCCTCCTTGACTTCAGCACTGTGTTGGGACAAATTTGCATACCTTTAAAAATCAATAGCAGTCTAAAAAATTCACCAGACATATAATGGAATTAGCATGAGGAAAAAAAATAATACAAAGGAAGTAATCATAATTGCAGTAGACTGTTTTTCACTAAACATGACTTTTAGATCAGACCGGGGTCACAATACTGTTTTCCAGTTTCTTCCACAAAGTGGTGGCTCAAGTAGCAGGAGAACTCATTAGTTAAAATATTGTAAGAGAAAGGAGTAGGGATTGTTTGAAGATCTTCAGCTAGTTGCATCACTGTGAATGTTGTTAATTACCTGCACTAGTGAGGAGGAGATGGTTTCATTGTTCCAGGTGCTATTCTTATTTATTTCTTCAGCTGTCTGAGGGTCACAACCTACTGAAACAGGTGCACCAATTACAGAGCGCCAATAACCTTTATTTCCTTTCCTTTACAGTAAATAGTGTTTTTCAAACACATGGAGGTGAGTCATCTTGCGCTATTGTACACGCTCATGATATTTTCAAATGAGTTAAGAATTGATTATGTGTGGATTATGAGTAGCGTGTATGAGTGAGTGTGCAAATTAAGAAACAGGCAAGTGTATAAACCTGCAAAATAAAGTAAAATCACAGAATTACAATACAAAAGACAAAAAAGAGCCAGGAAAATAAAAAAGACGTTCTTGATGACAAAACCAAATTTTTTCTTGAAATCCAAACAAGATAAAAAGAATTAAAAGCAAATGCTAAAATAAGACAAGACAGGAAAAATAAATGAAAGTGCATGTCTGAACAAATATATTTTATTAGACTAATTAGATAAACACCAGTGAGGCAAACACTGAAATGAAAGAAAAACTAAATTAATTCTGGCAGTCTTCACACTCAAAGGGAAGTGGGGAAGGAGTGAAAGAAACAATTGTTAAAGTGAGCTACTGTACATGTTAATGGTAAGCCCTCTTCCTCAACTAGGTTGATTATTTTAAGCAATGTGAGATTGATTTTGAGGCCCTGTGGGGGCCTTGAGGGTCTATGTGAGTGAAAGTGAAGATGCAAACAGACCACAAAAAGGGAGGTGGGAAAAGTTAGGACAGGGAAAGATCACTACAGAGAGGAGAGCTGAAGTTGGGAGGAGTGGCTATGGTCTCCAGATTCCTGAGGTTATTAATAATAAGACTGTGTCTTCAAGGACACCAATGATGATTTGGGTCAAACTATTTCCTCTTCCTCCTGAGGTGTCCCAAGGTCAGCCAAAAAAACTGTCCCCAGAAATATCTCTCCTCTGACTTGAAATATTTTCTGGGAGCAATAACCCAGGATGATAGAACATGGTTTGATATCCTCATAAAACACTTGCAGGTTTATAATCAGTTTCAAATGCATCATCTTCCTTTGCTATTTGGATTTTATATAGGAAGTGGCAGGTAAAGCAAATGTATTAGCAACTAGTGTGAACCACTCTTCTTTCTTTGCTTTTGTTCCTCTATGTGAAGAGGACCTTGCTTTTGCCACTTATTATATGACCAAGGAAGCAGGATGATTGTTGCCGCCTACAGATCTGTCAGTGTGCAGTTTGAGGGAAATTCAGCTTGAATGCCTTCATCTGAAAGCACAACAAATATCACCTAAGCATCTTACCTGTGGGCTAAGCACCAAATGTCTTTCCACACCAGCTGTGACATCTGGCCATGTTCTTTTTACACCTGTCCCACTGAGCCATGGCTTCGATTTAATGACAACACTTTAGTCTGGCTGTGTTATGAAATGTTATGAAGGTATGTATTGCACTGTTCAGGTTATAGCTGCCCGTAGAGAAAACTGAAACAAAGTAATGAAATCAAAAGATAGACTCACAGAATCCACTTCATGATTGTGAGTGAGAAAACTGAGATTGTGTTTGTCTGCCATCTAGTGGGCAAATCAAGTCAAATCAGAGAGTATGTGGGACTGTTATTTCTATTATATAATAAATAGATGTAATTTAATGATTCTGGAAGCAGGCTAAACAGTATTGAATTCTGTTAAATTTTTTAAATTTTATTATGTTTTATTTCCTTAAGCCTTTCATACTGTTCAGGTCAATTTTCTTTCTTCCATTTTTCCATTTGAGAGTAGTAAAAAAAAAAACCTAAACACTATTATTCTAGGCTGAAATTGTATGAAGTTTCTTTACCTAGAATATACAAAAATGTATAATGTTTATTAAAATGTTCGATACACATTTAATACCTACTGTAGAGAGTGTTCTTGGCAACATTTGACCCATATATATATATATATATATATATAAATCACAATTAATGCAAAAAAATTACACTCTTCACATTCAATAACATTCACTCTGATATTCTCCTGTTTTATGTAACATTGGACCGCCATATATCATATAGTGTGCTTATAATATTTTTTCTTTTTCTTTCCTTGAACGAATAGTAAAACCAAAATAATACTCTGCTCTCTGAAAGCTTCTTTAAGGATCAGACAACCATTTATTAATGACTGATCAATGTAAAATGTGTGGTGCAGAGGTATAGTACAGAGACTGATTATGAGGCATTATTGGGCGTTCCGTGTTTCTGTTCAGATCACTCTTTATGTCACTCTTAACTAGAAGATTTATAACCAGGAAACCAGTACACCAAGTGTGTATGAGTTTGACTTGCGTATGAATATCATGAGGAGACAGCTAAATGTTCTCAACAGAAGATTTATATCCCAATAAATTATTTGTGGCCCATTTAATTGTATTCTTATTCAGATAAAGCTTGACAATAAACAATTTTCTGTGTAGTCAAAGTCTACACATTTTAGTTTTGGTTTTAAAGAGGCAGGAAGGGCCTTTTTAAGGAAAGATTAAAGCGACACCGTTTCCCAGCATGCCACGGGTGTCCACGTCCCGTCCAGTTTAGAATAATGTAGCGAAAGATACATAGACGGTAAAACTAGAAATTGTACGGTAGCCACTTACGCTTTTATATAGGGGACATTCTCCTTGTAAAAACACCAGGTACAATATAACTGTCACCATTACAGACCATACTTGTAGTTTTCTGGGTCTATATATACGTCATGTTTCCAGCGTAATATCTTGTGGGCGGAAGCTCATTGTAGAGGTTACATGCTGAGTGCTCGTTACTCCACCAATCACCTCGGGGAAGGTCTGAGACAAGAGCCAATAGTTACCCTAGCAGGGTATCACCTGATGCGGGTGAGCGAATGAACAGCAACCTTGGGCCACGCTGAGCGGTTGTAGCAGGAGAAACCCAGCGGAGCAGACTCTCAGCGCCGCGGGTGGATGCTAGCTCCCCGGCTTGGAATTGTTCGCGGCTGGCAAATGAGTGCGATGTATGAGGTGGTGCACAGCTCCACAACCCAATTCAGACTACTCTCCCCCCACTTTTACCAACGATAATGTCGCATTTTACATTTAAAACCTACAAAGAACAAACCCCAATACCACTCCACATCATTTTTATTTATTTCATTTATCTTTTTTCTTTCATTTAATTACGGATGGATAATTTGTTCTGCAGACTGTACAAATTATCATTCAAACCACTAATCTGATTTCATTGTAAAATAGCTCAAGCATTATTATGAAATCATTTACTTAAAGTGCACGATGCACAGGCCGAAATATAGGCTAATGATTAAGTCAAAACTACTAGGTTTTAAGATTTTCTGTTATAATTGATTGTACATTTAGTTGAAGTGCAGCATATTTTAAGAAAGTTTTATGATTTCCCTATGCACTTATGTGAGGTATAATGATGCAAAATTCAAGTCTGACCCAGTTCCACGGCCTTACCTCAGATATGACCTGCAGACATCATGATGATAAGACAACAAAGGAAAAGGGTTGCACAGAAGGGCAACCCAATGACCTGTCCTAATAGCCGTCCTGTTTCTAAGTGAAACCTTTTTTTTCCTTGAGGCAGCTGTACTTGGCTCGGGTCTGGGACTGATCACGGCACAACAAACCTGCCTGACAACATTCACTCTTGCATGCAGAGCGTCTGACCACACTGGTTCTTTCTGTCTATTATTAAAAACTAACAAATAACAGGAACTCTCAACTTCACTTGGTGAGGGAACAGTAACATAAGCCTATACACCAAATCCTGAATGTAAATATTTTATGATTTATTTATATTAGTTTTACTCATAATTCTTTTATAATACAGTAGGTAATTCAGCAATTTTTTAACTTTGTATATGATTTGTGTATGCAATTTGTGTGTTTCTAAGTCCCTGCGGCACAATCAGTTGCTCTTTGAGGACGAATAAAGGCATTGTTGAATGAAACGACACAGCTATGATCTTATAATGCAAAAACCCGACAGAAACTTTATTTATTTCAATTCAGATATGACCCTTCAATTCTTGTTTTTCCCGCTTGTCACATCAGCCTCAAAAGAGCTAGATCTGTGTCAGGACAGATAGTTCGTGAACTGTCACTGACCCACTTTGTTGTAATTATCTGATGGATTTGTTACATAACTGTGACCCGACATCATGAATGTAGACCAAAAAATAGGACAGAAACAGGGGCCGGGTCAGAAGCAGAAAACTGTGGCGTCAGGTAGCACAGGCTGCCAACTCACACCTGGCCAGGGACAACAGATGAAAACTAGCCTTTGGGCTAATTCTGGCATATTTACAGATATGTTTATTAATATGCACTGTCCCTGACAAATAAACAAATAAAATAAAATAAAAAATATCAACCTAATTAGAGTATTCTGGGTTTATGTAGACTAATTAAGCTGCTGCTATAATTCATATTTCAGTATTGATGTTCAAATGCGTCGTTTGTCAGCTGCAGTTTAATTACAGGTAAATTGCAGCTTTATTCACACAGGTAACTGAGGGCTCTAACCTTTAGATAAAGTGGTTTCTCCACTGATTCGAATCATTTCAGCATTCATGATTTGAGTTTTTTGAGTATATTATATATTTTAGTTTTTACAACCAGTCCTGACGTGAACAAACTTGCATCCAAATGAGAAACTATTGTGTAGTCGTTTTATATAGTTGTTGTCCTGTCAATCAATCTTAGAACAGGTTTAAGAAGTGTGTTTTTTTCTGTGCACTTCAATTTTTGGAATTTTAATTTATTAATGGAGTAAACAGTAGGTGACAAAAAAACTACCAACACCCACTGCATTTACAAAAACTCTGTTTTAACTGGTTGAAACTGTCAAACTCCTACTTCCTAAACTGCCACTAGGAGCACCACTTAGAATTATTAGCCATTTACTTTAATTGTAGTGATAGTATAACAATTACATTAATGTATTAACAATAAAATAATATTAACTGTCAAACTCACAGTTTCCAAGTCTCTGGTCAACAGTTCATTATTGGCTATTTATCCTTAACTGTATCTGGTAAACATGTTTATTGATTACTTAGAAAAATCTGCCAGTGGCCACTCCCATAAGGCCCAGATGGGAACAATGAGAGCATTAATGGCTTAAATAAAGAGGGCATAACCTTTTCTCTCAGGTGAGGCAAAAACATGTGAGTGCTGACCCAGCCTCAGCTAGATGAGATCACCGACATTGAGCCTAATTTGATTTAATTTCATTTGGCTGTTGTAAATCTTCTTAAATTTCAAGTTATCTTACAGTCTGATTATATTTCTGTGTTTTTAGAGATATTAGGTTAAGAGTTTTAATTTTGTAGTGATAGCTTTTTGTCCAATCTGAATGCCCAGAAAATGTACATTTAAACATTTTTTTTAAATTATAAAATACTTATATTTACATTTAATACCTTTTCAGTTATTTCTTAAAACTTACTATCAAGTGGTCCAAACAGGCATCCATGCTATGAAAGATGTATCTCATTTGACTTCAACGTGTCACTTTTAAAAGGTGACTCATTTACAAGGGATTTTATATCAACCTTGCAACTGAAAACAAAGCAAGAGCATGAAAGTTGGACTACTCATGAGCTAAAATGTTTGAGGTCAACCACATGGATCAGTTTTTGGTCAGCCACACACGTGTAAGGGTCAGGGCTGGAGTTGTATAACTTGCTGTTGTTTGTGGTATTTACAGATATTGTCTGGCAGCATCCTCTGGCCGTCACCCTCATATTCTTTAGTATGACCTGTGAAAATGAACACTAAATTAATGCATGCACACACACTCACACACACAGACACATGCACATCCACACACACATACACACTGTATGTGTGTTTTGAGACCACTTGTATCTCCAAACATTGCAGACAGGTAACGTGATTTCTAGAATGACGTTGGTGTAGACTACAGTCTTCTAGGGCAGTCGGGGTGGATTAGGGTTTCCATAAAAGAGGATGGACACTCTTGATCTTTTTAGATGTTCACAGAGAAGAGGAACAGGGTAGAGTTGGGGAACTGGAAAGGTGTGTTTTTTCCCCTACAATTTCAGTTTGCATGAAATTTAACAAACTGATATTTTTGCAGTGATAATGACTGTGTACTTCATTTGTTTTTTTTCCTTTTCAGTGTCTTTCAGCAGCCAAAGAGCAAAGGTGTGTTTTGTTGGTGTGTTGTAAATCAGCATTTCAAGACGTGCATTTGCAGCATGCCTATGTTTGTGTTAAAATGCATGCTGCTTTGTGCGTTAACGGGTGGAACAGTGTGTGCCTGTATGCTGAAGAATCATACCATATGGATTGAGAGGCACGACTGTGCCCAGTGTGTGGCTATCAACACCACCATCTGCAGTGGATACTGTTACACACAGGTGACAACTGGTATACACTCACAAACGTCTTGTGAAAATTTAAACTTCAACATTATTGAGGCATATTTAAAACAAAGTGTATGTTGAAGAGGTGATATACATTATAAGAATACTTGATGCAACACCATTGTTGTTTGGACACCATCAGAACAGGGAGGCGATGGTAACGATATTATAAACATATATATTGATACAGTAGCTCATCTCTTCAAAATACATATTTTTCTCAGTTGTAAGTTCAATATTTGGATCATAATGAAAATAGTTTTTTGTTTAGATGTGAAATAAATAGGTATATAAATATAGAGGAAAAAAAAGTATTATTCTGTCAAACATGGTCTCTTCTGTCACATTTCCTAACTCATGAAAAAAAGTGACACATTGTCATAATTTCAACCACCGCACAGCCTCTAACAGCTGTCTCCTCCACTTCAGGACACTAATTTAAAGGGTCGGTTTGGCAGGACTTTCCTGATCCAGCGTAGCTGTGTCCCTCGCTCTCTGGTGTATCGAGCTGCTCGTTTTCCTGGCTGCCCTCAGGATGTCAACCCACAGTTGTATTATCCTGAAGCCCGCTGTTGCAGATGTAACCGCTGTGACTCACGCCTACTCCACTGTGTCCGCTCCAGCCGAATCCCTCATGACCGGTGTACCATGGCACATGGAAATTTGAAGAATCAGAACCAGCCTGCCTTGGAAACCTGAGACAGTATATTGATACCAGGAGTGTACGTGCACTGCAAATGATGCAGCTGTTAACCTGATAGACCAGCAGTATTCGTGGTGCATCTCAGCTTCATGTTTGTTTTCTCTAGTTCGTTAGCCAATATTGCAATCAATAAAACACTGTGTTGAGCATGCATCAGAGCTTTATTGTGGATTGTATTGCCTGTGTATATGAATTAAATGGCAATGGATAAATGGAAATAACTAAATGCAAAATAAAATGCATTTCCCTGTTAAATAAAGTCTACTGTCTGTACATACTAAGGGCGATGATGATCTTGTTTATATGTATAGATTTACCAGGGTTTCTGTAGCCTTTTACACATACTTACTTGTATACATGATGGACCTTTCTCCCAAAGGACACACGTACACAAGTTAAAAATCAGCAATGGCTATCTAAGGGGGTTTTCACACCTGGGCCCTGTTCCATAAAGCAGGATTAACAAATAAGCCAGATTTATTTCGTTAGTCTGGCTCATTTTCCAGCAGATTCGGTTCCATAAAGCAAGCTCAGCATAGTTCAAGCTCAGTTAACACAGCAACTTATGCTGGCAAACTAACCTGGTCCGGACCAGGCTAATTGTCAGGCTTAGCCTGAAAGAAAAGAGATGATTTAATATATTACACGGCTTCATTAATCGCCTTTTTAAAAAGAAAATCAAAGTTCACATAAAGTCGACTTAATAATAATCATATAAATATATAATATACACATATACCCCTCCCTGAACTACTTACCGTGGTGGAGGGGTTTGCGTGTCCCAATGACCCTAGGAGCTCAGTTGTCGGGGGCTTTATGCCCCTGGTAGGGTCACCCATGGCAAACAGGTCCTGGGGGAGGGACCAGACAAAGCGTAGCTCACAAGACCCATTATGATGAGTACTATAAATGGAACCTTGTTTCCCCTGCCTGGACGCGGGTCACCGGGGCCCCCCCCTGGAGCCAGGCCTGGGCGGGGACATGGGAGGAGTTCGGTGAGGCCATGGAGAACGACTTCGAACCACCACCATCCGGCGTCTCAGGGGTTAGGGTTAGGGGGAAGCAGTGCACCGTCAACACTGTGTATGGTGGGGACGATGCGCTGCTGACCTCGACTCGGGACAATGTGGATCGGTGGAAGGAATACTTCGAAGACCTCCTCAATCCCACCAACGGGCATTCCGGTAAGGAAGCAAGGCCTGGGGACCTCCTGGTGTGGGCTCTCCTATCTCTGGGGCTAAGGTGGCCGAGGTGGTCAAAAAGCTCCTCGGTGGCAGGGCCCCGGGGGTGGATGAGATCCGCCCGGAGTTCCTCAAGGCCCTGGATGTTGTAGGGCTGTCATGGTTGACACGACTCTTCAACATTGCATGGACATCCAGGGCAGTGCCTCTGGATTGGCAGACTGGGGTGGTGGTCCCTCTTTTTAAGAAGGGGGACCGGAGGGTGTGTTCCAACTATAGGGGGATCACACTCCCTGATAAGGTCTATTCGGGGGTACTGGAGAGGAGGGTCCGTCGGATTGTCGAACCTCGGATTCAGGATGAGCAATGTGGTTTTCGTCGTGGAACTGTGGACCAGCTCTACACCCTCTGCAGGATCCTTGAGGGTGCATGGGAGTTTGCCAACCAGTCCACATGTGTTTTGTGTGACTTGTGGCTTTTGTTGATATATGTTGGTTCCATACAGTCTATGGTTGGTTCACTTGAAATTTTGCATGTACAAAACCAAATTGACCACAAGGCAAAATGCAACAAAGTAGCAACTCAGCAAACATACTATAGGTGTGAAAACGCCCTTACTGTTTCTATACTGCCCTCGCAAGGAGAAGTCCTATTCCACTGCTAGACAGTTAGCTAACAGATTATTGTAGTCCTCCAATAACCACACAGCATAACTTTTCTTGAAGGTTTATTAAGGAGCCACAATTATTCTTATCTGTAAAACTGTGAAAACACAAATACAAACATAAATCAATATTTTAGCATTACTCTTACACAACATAGTGTACATAATATAAAATGTGCTGCATCATTGGCTAACTATTATTACAACTATGCTAGCAACCAATTAAGCCATTTCTTGAACAAAACATAGATAACACAAATGCAGAGCAAATATATAATAACTATAACATTGAAAAATGCATAAATCAATAATACTTACGGACAAATAGTGTACAAGGCAACAATTGCAAAAGATAACCACAGGAGTAGCAGCAGGTACATGTGCTCTCTGTCTTGGCTTGTTAAATTTAGGGAAATTCCCTGCTCTGCAACTGTTGCTACTAAAATAATCAGAAGGGGGCACTGTAGTGCATGCAAATGTGTTAATAGTTAAACAAAAGGCAGAATAGTTTCAGTAAGCTGTCAGAGAGACAGTATTCACAATACCACAGCACTGCCACTGGAACACTGAAATTGAATGCAGCCATTATTTATATGATCTAATTAGTTATACCAGTTTTTGGTAAGACTGTGAGAAATGTCCCCAAAATTAAACAACCTCAAGGAAATGTTGCATGGTAAGTACTAAGTTGCATCAGCCAGAGGAGTGAACTCAAGTGCAGTTAGAGTTAATGTTTGATTAATATTAATATCATGAGAGATTCCTAATTGTCCCTCTGGGTGATCCAATGTTGCATCATGCTCACCTTGGTTTTCCTAAATTGGTCTCGCCCACTTTACAAAGGAACTGTGATCATTGGCCACATAGTTAGACCTAAAACACCCCTGACTGTTGCATGCACTGTCTTACTCCTTCCGTTCATTTAGCTGTACGGAGGGAGAGTCTGCAGTTAAACTTTGTTTGAGCAGAAATAAACCTTTGATTTTTACCCAAGGTGAGTCATTAATGCATGCTCTTATCAATACATTCCATACATTTTTTGGACATCTAGCTTGTTAGGTATCCATGTCAGTATCCTGGAGCTGCCTGCTAAGTAGCAGAACAGGTGTGCAAAGTGTGTACATTTTGGTTTAGAGTAGGCCTATACATGTCTAATACCAGAATATATTCAGAAATCAATGTTACACCTTAATCCATGACTTGTGAGATCCAGTGTCTGATTAGGATGCTGCCAAAAGTATTTCAGCTGTCAGACTACCTTGGCTATCAGTTCATTTCCATTCCCAAGAAGGGATTCTTGAATACACTGAATGTGTACATTATAGTTAGATGGTCTGTAAGTGAAATTAATCAGACCCTGGCTCAATTTCTTGGCTGGCAGTGCTGGGGGTGGAGAGTGATCTCAAATTCATCCTTGGATCCACAGGGCTGGACTCGCCTATATATATAACCCTTGGCTTCCTTCTACTCTTGCCTTGCTCTGTGTCTCTCAGGGACTCTCAGCCTGCTCTCCCTCTTTGGCCTCTGTCTTTGTGTTGACCAACTTCTGCACCTGAAACAACCAAGAACCATGGCCCAGCAACAACAGATTAGGTATGAACCTGCTCTCTCAATGACAACAATACACCAAACCCTTCAATGTTACATGTTTGCTTCTCAAATAGTAAAACAGGAGTAAAGCATGTTTGGATTATTTCATTATGTTATTCATGATAGAAAACAGTTCTAGTTTACAATCTATTAATCCTTTAAAAGCTAAAATTGTAAATCACAGAAGCCTTACTGCATGTGTAATGCCTCATGAATATGTTTATGTTTGATTTACTCAACAAGTTATTTTTGGATGACCAGATTCCCAGAGGCAGTCACTCTACACTCAGTTCTGTTGCAATGACTCTACAAGATAGAACCCTATTGGCTAATGTTTTACATACTTTGCAAACACTTTAAAAACCAAAAGGAAGTATTTGTCTTTCCACGGTATGTCTTTGTTTTTGTGCCTAAAGATAGTGGTGGAAAGTAACTAAGAACATACTCTGATACTCAATTACTGTATTTAAGTAGAATTTTGAGGTACTTTCAAGCTACAATTTTGAGTATTTCCATTTGATACTACTTTCTACTTCCACTCCACTACATTTCAGAGGGAAAATGTGTACTTTATAGTCCACTACATTCATTTGACTGTTTTAATTACTTTTCAGTTGAAGATTTGACACAAATATAACAATCTTTTAAAATACAACACATTGTTAAAGATGAAACCAGTGGTTTCCAACCTTTTTGGCTTTTGGTGAAAAAGCAGTGTGTTGTTGGGGTCACATTTCAGATGTCTGAGTTGTTACCAGCTCCAATAAATAGTGATTCCCCCCCCCCCCTTAAACTCCTCACTTGGTTTCATTTCAATACATGTTCAAATGATCCAATATTTCACCAAAAATCCAAGATTAGAGAAGAAGTAAAAAAAAACATTAGTCATCTCAAAACCCCTCAAATCTATCTGGTGACCCCTTGGAGGGGCCTGATCCCTATGTTGGGAACTACTGGACTAAACTAGCTAACGTATTTCAAACAAGCTTCACCTCCAGCAGCTACAACAGTAACATGCTGCTTACACACTGATGCCTAAGTATTAATAATCTAATGAGGTCATATATAATCAGTAAATAATCAGTCAGAGGGACCAAACCACTGCTTTTACTTCAGTACTTTAACTGCATATTGCTGTTAATACTCATGTACTCGTATGTAGGACTTTCACTTGTAATGGAGTGTTTTTACATTGTATTGATACTTTTAATACTTATAGGATCTGAGTACTTCTTCCACCACTGCCTAAAATGATTATATATCATCATTTTCAGCAGGTGTGGTCACTTGAGCTGTCCCACCTTACTACACCCACAAGAATGATTGTTATGCTCCTGTCTGTTTTGACTTGTCTTTTTGCAGCCTCCCAGCTAAACTGATTAATGGGGGGTTTGCAGGCATGGTAGGAGTCACCTGTGTGTTCCCAATCGACCTAGCCAAGACCCGCCTGCAGAACCAGCGCAGTGGGCAGCAACTATACAAGAACATGTAAGAACCACATTTGACAAAAGAAGGATCACTGACAGGCCATGCTTCCCACCCACCTTGCATTGCTAGAATCCTGCTCTTTCTCTTGATTTGAAATTGTATTCTTAATGAAATGTACATGCATACAATAACCTTTTCAAACAATGCAAGTTGTCTAAATGTCATCTATCATTACCTTATAGTGATACCTTTACAGCTTCTGTCTCTGTGATAGACTGAGTTTCTTGAGAGATTGAGGTCACCAAGTGCTATTGGATCTATATTGGGGACAAGTTAGATTGTCAGTATTTAGTCTTGAGACTAAAGACTATTTTGGAAAAGCATATAACTTTTTCCTGGTATGAAGGCTCTTCAACAGGAGCAGACTATGACTCCTTGCTGTAATTGTAATTTCCTACAATCAGTTCATTATGATTGTTCATACATCAAGTGTTTACTAAAAAAATATGCACAACTAATCCATTTTTTTCTTCCTAGGATGGATTGCCTAATAAAGACAGTTAAGTCTGAAGGCTACTTTGGCATGTATAGAGGTAAGGCTATTCAAACTTTCCATACTGGCATTTTTAGAAATGCAACAATCAAATAGTCTCGTTGAAAAGGTATCATATAGAGATACAAGAGCTCTGTGATATGATTTTGTACGCTTACCATATTTAAAATTAATCAAACTAATATGTTGTGTGTGGCCTATACCAAACCTACCAATTTACAATACTCACAGAGAGGAATACTTTTTTTAATGCCAACTTTCTTTAATTTATTGGTACTATATATTGTTTCAGTGCTTGCATCAAATTATATTCAATTTCATGGCTACGCATAAGTGGATCAATTTCAAGGAACCACAGGAAGTGGATCAATCGATTTTAAATCACAGACATGATTTTCATGGTTTAATTCCTTTACCTCTACAATGCAAAATTTCAAACTACTCAATGTGTTTGATTCTTTGAGGGTGTTTGAATGTTTATCTAATGAGAATGAAGTTCATTGTGAACAATGCTTGCTCTTGTAGGTGCTGCAGTAAATCTCACCCTAGTAACCCCTGAGAAGGCCATCAAACTAGCTGCCAATGACTTCTTTCGCCACCAGTTGAGCAAAGATGGGTGAGTAGTGCCACTAAAAAGGACTTAGTCTTGGTGTGCATTATAAGATCAATCTTGGATTTGAACTTCACGAATGTCTGTGTGTGTCTTCAGTGGTAAGTTGACAGTGCTGAAAGAGATGCTGGCAGGATGCTGCGCTGGAATGTGCCAGGTCATTGTGACTACACCCATGGAGATGCTGAAGATCCAGCTTCAGGATGCTGGCAGGCTAGGTAACAGTCTACAGCTAGTAAATTAAGAGGAAAACAGCAGAATTGTTTACTTGTGTGAAATAATGCATTTAGAAAGACAGTGAGAGTATCTTTCCTATATCTGCCAGCGGCCCAGCAGAGGGTGATGCCTAGTGTGGTAACAGCTCTGAAGATGGGGGGGACCAGTGCTGTTATTAGCCGTTCCTACAATGCCAGTCCTGCACCTAAAGTCATCAGAATGTCCGCCACCGAGATCACCAGAGAGCTGCTGAGGACTAAAGGAGTCACAGGACTGTACAGGGGACTTGGGGCTACATTGATGAGGTGAGATGGTATTTAATGCCTGCACTTAGTTGACACGGCTTTCCATCTTTAGTCAACGGTCTCTAATGTAGTGAACATGCTTATTTTGTTGCCTTTTGTAGGGACATCCCATTCTCGGTCGTGTACTTCCCTCTTTTTGCACATCTACACCAGCTTGGCCAGCATTCATCTGAAAACCCAACTGTGCCCTTCTACTGGTCTTTTGCATCTGGCTGCTTGGCTGGATCCATTGCCGCTGTGGCCGTCAGCCCTTGTGACGGTTAGTGGAACAGTCTTTCTCTTTGGAACAGTGTTGAAATTTGTTCATTTGCTTAAAAGTGTGAAATGAGTTTTGTTTCTAACTGAAGTTGTTTAACTGATTTTATTACGGTTTACCTAAACATTTCTTTTTGGTTGTGCAGTGGTGAAGACAAGGCTACAATCACTCAAAAAAGGAGCTAATGAGGAAACATACAATGGAGTGGTGGATTGTGTCAGGTAAAATGCTCACCTCGTTCTCAGAAATTGTAACTGGGCTGAAACATGTCCCCTCCCCCTCACTGGGTTGGTGTAAATTACTTATGTTACATGCTAACTCTAAGCTTTTCCTTGCATTGCAGAAAGATCATGAGAAAGGAGGGCCCCGGAGCTTTCCTCAAGGGGGCCAGCTGCCGGGCACTCGTCATTGCCCCTCTCTTTGGCATTGCCCAGGTTGTGTACTTTGTAGGAGTTGGAGAGTACCTGCTGGGATACACCCCACACAACATCTACTCTGCATAAACAAGCTGTTTCCTAGTATTTCTGCCGACTCATTAAATTTCAGGCAGCTATGGCCTGGGCATAGTCATGGATCCAGCTCTCTATTACTGTGTACCGTTCATTTATTGTTGGAGTCTGCGGAGTAAAATGCTAAAGGGACCAGGGAGATGCCATTTATTTCAAAGTGGTTTGAAATTATGCCTTTAGCATGACTGTTTCGTATTTAAGAGACTTAGATACATACAGGTCTATGGGCTTCAGTGGAGCATATTATGAGAAAAGAGTTACTATTCTCACTGAGGTACAATATTATCTGACACTGATCATCATTAGGTCCAGATAAGACTTGATATTACTCCTGTGGAACCAAACCTTCCCCTGTGGCACCTTAGATTTAGACCCTACCCCTAAATGTGCCTCTTACCCTTCACTGTAAACCAAACCCGCCTATCTCTCCAACTCCACCTTCTTGTCAACCAGTAGGTGATGACTGTTGCATGGTGTTGCAAAAGAGAACTCAGTGTACCAGGGAACATCTTCTGAATAATAAGCAGAAATCAAAACTTGAATGGCTCAAATCCTGTTTTAAAGGGTTATGTGTAAAACTGTGCCATGAATGTTGATCCCTGTCTATGTATATAGTGTAGTTTTTTATAAAGTTGATTTGATCTGGTAAATAACATGACTGCCACAAGTTATATAAATAACCTGGATGGGAAAGGATCTGGAAAATATAGCTTAAAAATGAAAAATGTTTACACCAGTATGCCAAACAGGAATCCTGTGTTTTCCTGCCCTCTGTTACAAAGAGAGTTTTCCCATGCTTTGAAATTATCGGCCCATTCTCATGATATACACTGCTCTAAAGTTGGCGTTAGCTTACCATAGATCTTTTCTAGTACTTATTTTTCAAAATATCTGTGATTGAGGTGTGAGGCAATATGAATGTTCCTTATGGCAGCCTACACAACTCTGATTATGTAATGTGTAAGTTTGAACTCTGCAGCTAAATAGCTCAACAAGGTTTTCTGTAGCGAATTATGGCGATTCACTTTGTTGCAATAAGGGAAATGCTGTTTCGATGGAGGGTTACTAGAGTGATGATGGGCAGTTTATTGATGGGATTCGCTGTGTTTTTGGGACCAAGTCTTCTGAAAAAGTGCAACATAACCCACACTTGGCCATTTTCTTTTAGTTGACTGTGGTTGTCTGTGACTAGTCAGGTTTTCTTGTCAGTTATTGACACACAAGCCATCTTTAATGCATCATGTAAGGCATTTCTAAGCAGAACAAAGTGCCATGTTGGGCTCTTCTCTCTCTTCTGTAAACTTTGGTGGGTCTAGGTGCTTGTAACAATTTTACCATTGTAAATATGTATCCTATATATCTTCAAACTTTTCAATTTGTGCAAGTTAAACTCAACATTTCAACATGCTGAACGTGTTTCAACTAGTTGCCTACACATGTAAATACTGATTTATAAATGCTGAATAAATATTAATGTACTGTACTGCACTGTTTATTTTTTGTTATTTGCCTGAAGTGTTGCATCAACAGCCTTCAATCACAGAGGTGGAACCCATTCAGTCATGTATTCTCAGGTAGAGCTGTTGGAAACTAGCAGCAGGTTGATGGTAGAGAGTCTAAAACTGTTTCTGATGCAAGCTTGAAAGGTATTGCCCTAGTCCTACACATGTATCACCCATGTGGGTGATACATGTGTAGGCACTTGTAGCAGTAGAAATGCTCATGCTGCAGTGTTTGGGAAACCCTACCCTGGGTACTCCTGCAGGCCTTGCTGCATTGCATGCATATCTATCCCCTCAACCAAATATCCAGCTGTCCTTCAAGCTCAAGTGCAGAAAGGTGAAACTGACATGAGGCTTACACTACTAAACCTGGAAAACTACTCAATTGCAGTGGATATCAAATAATTAAAGTTGTGAAGAAGTATAGAGCAAATCAGTTTAAAATGTAAGTTAACTGGCTGACTGTGTTTTTGAAACACTGAATAAAATTCTCTTAAGTGGGTCATTTTGATTCTTTACAAGTTGCATTAAAGCCATACTCTGATCTTTACCATCTTAATAACCTTATTCCTGATTCTGTATGTACTACAGCCAATTAGTACTGGCTTTCCTGGCGATCACCTTACTCTTTCTAAATTAGTATCCACAACTACAGTATACCCCATTACAATCGGATAGCTACTACATATTTAGTTGAGAGATGTGTGCTGATGGAATTCATGTTTATGTTCTGTTCTAAATAATTGAAAAAGTGTATTTTCCTTTCCTCAAAGGGAATAAAAATCATCCTTTATGTATTCATTAGAATGCCAACACTGCACATTTTCCCCATGTAATCTGATGAAAATATCAGCCTATATAAATCACATCTGGCGAGGCACAGCATGTATTTCACTATTTCAAAAGGCAGGTGTGTTGACTTACTGGTTTACTTTCAGGCCTTGAAACCGATGCAGGAAGCAAAGTTTGTGACTGGGGCTGTGTGTGCAATTGTGGACTCTGATGCAGATCAAGAGGATCAAGGATGCCTTTGATGCTGTGAGAGAAGTTTTTAAATATAGACAAAAATTCATAGGAAGGGTAAAAAAACAACAACAAACAAACAGCTGCTTGTCAGAATCAGCTGAAGTAATTTATATGCAAAATATTTGGATAACTCTTCTTATTGAAAACCAAACTCAATATCTGGACATGTACATGTCTTTGTCAAAAGCATTTGACAAGGCTCAGTCAACAAGCTTGTTAAGTTGATTGTTTTCTGTTCTTTCCAAGCATAGCTTTAACTGTTTTCCAGGAGGCAGGTTTACAGAGTTATTTAGATAACTTTGCTGACTTTCGACAACCCCCTCAAATCATGCAGATAAACTGAAATAAAAATACCTATTCTGGGTTTGAATCTGCAACATCATCAATGACAACTCAATACACCTGCTACTAGCTATAAGCTCCTAGACCAGGCTGTAGTGTGCTTTCATGCTTTAGATGTCCTGATCTTTTTATCACCTTACCAATGGAGTTATCTGTTTTTCTTGTGTCAGTTCCTTTGAAAGGATACCACATTTCAATATAACAGGAAATAGTATTAGAACTTCTGTGATGAAATAAAACACAGGAATCTATGTAAAACTTTAATGCTTTATTAAACTTCAAACACCTATCTTCCTGAGAAGCCTGGAATGGTATCAAAATAAATTACCACACACAATCAACTATTTAAAGGCTCGACTGCGTACATAATGTTTTTGCAAAGTACGTTACATCTTCAGATTTGCTCCAACAAATAATTGAGAAACACAGTACAGCTTTGTGGTTTGAGTAGCACTAAACCTGTTCCTGGTTCATCCAAATCTAATTGAACACAGCCCCTAAAGTGACAGCCCCTCCTTAGATTAAACACAGCTGGCATCTCAGCAGTCTGATTTTTAAATAAGTGACTGTTGTCTCCTTGTCCCACATAGCTTAATCATTTGAATATAATCAATATTAAGATAACTGAGATGTTCTTGGTGCCAGTAGAGGTTTTCGAAATAGTTGGCTAATGCTTTCACCAGTTTAGCTCTCTTGTCTTGGAAGACATGGTCGAATGTGACACTAAAACACACAAAAACAATAACGGTAAGTCAGTCGAGCTATATGTGCTGCCTGTGGAATGTGTGTGACAATTCAGTTGCAGTCCAACTCTACAAACATATGTACACTTTTGCTACGGTTTTTTTTTCGTTTTTTTTTGCTACGTCCAGACAGCCTGCTGTTCAAAAATAGCTTGTTATCAAAGAAAGGCACGATAAGGGGCTGTTTTGGCTCTGTTTGACTATCGCAAACACTGTCATGACTACAACACTGTACAACTACTGCAAGCCTCTGTCTACACAGCACATGTTAAATAGTAATGATCAAATCAGCCACAAATAATATACAACTACAAAAAACTCACACATATTTACATAAAGGAGTCCTGACACTTGGAATAGACCCTACAGAATTAATGGTGGCCTGATTCAACTTGGCAAGTTGAACATGTCTGTCAAACCCTCCTATTTGCTGATGTTGATGAGGTGAGGGGAATATAAGGGTTTGTTTCTGAGTTTTTCTGGTAGGTATTGTACTTTCAAGGCACAGAGGGGAACAAAAGAGATAGAAGTGGGAAAAGATTAAAGGCCTGGTTTGAATAAGTACATTTCACAGCCCTAGTCTCAGTTAACAGGCTACTAGTATATGTTTAGCCTGTAAACATGTCCATATGATCTGGGTCTTGATATATAAGCCTAGTCAACACAGACTCAAGGGGCGCTCTCTTATGTAAGAGTCTAAGAGAACATACATATCAACAAAGAACGGATAGAAAATGGTATTTATATAACCAGGTCGCTCCGCCTAACAGCTGAGGAACTTTTCCTTTGGGACTAAGAGAGAATTTGGTCTGTAGTTTCGCTCATGTGGGGCTGTTTTTAAAATCATCTTTAAAGGACAATAGTGTGTATGCAAGTTTTAGCTCCTTAACTACAAATTATATATACTTTTTGGGTATACTTTTCCTACTACTCCATGCACTCCATATAACTTTATACATTTGTAATCCACCAGTGAACATTAACTAATGTTAACCAAAGTTGGGAAACATCCTTACTTGCCAAGAGTTAGATGAGAAGACTGATACCACTCTCATGTTTGTACAATAAATATGAAGCTATACAGCCAGCAGCCAATTAGCTAAGCTTAGCAAAAAGACTGGAAACAAGAAGAAAATCTTGTTTTTCTATATCCAACGACAAAAGATAACTAAACAAACTGATTTTGTTAAAAAAACAAACAAAAACAAAACCTATGTTAAACAATGATGTTATCTCTCCTCAGAGCCAGGCTAGCTGTTTCCCCCAATTTCCTGTTTTTGTGCTAAGCTAAGCTAACTGATTGTTGGCTGTAGTTTCATATTCACCGTGCAGATATGCGAGTGCTACAAATCTTTTCACCTCTTTTCAACTCTTGGCAAATAAACATATCTCCACAAATGTTGAACTGTCCCTTTATCAAAACTGTGGATGTGTCTGGTAAAGAGCAATCTGTGTTGATTGCACAATTCACAGAGTGTGTGTGCGTTGTAATATGTGTGTGATGTGTGCATGATGGATGCACTCTCGAAACATTCACTCGCCATTCCCTCTCCACTCCACTCCGATTCCACCAATCAGGATTCTTTGCGAGATGCCAGACAACCTTTTTTAGGGCTGTGGTTTCACATAGCATAACATTACTGTGCGTATGTGTCATGCCCGCGTCCATGTGCATGTGATCATTTGTGCGCAGCGAACAAGCAAACTCAGCTGCTTTCACCTCAGATTGCTCTCTTGGGGCTTAAGTTTCCCACAGTCAAAGGGTCAGTGTCAAGACTGTGTGAAAAAGCATTGACACCACTGCGACAGTATGTGGGTTAAAATTTGTAGTTGTAGCCAAATGGCCAGGAGTAATAACAATTTGCAAGATTGTAGGGTCAACATCACAAATAGAGGTACTGTTCTCACTGGATAAATGAATGGCTAAGAGTACAGTATACTACTTTGCTTTTGACAGCAAATAAATACGAAGGAAAAAATACAGAAAAAACAGAGAAAGACCAGGAGAGCTGGTTTGAGCACCATAGTGGGAAGGATTTTTTGAACATGGTCTATTTCCTGGTACCCTTGGCAGATGATGACAGCAGTTAACATCTGATCTGAAGGCTGCACAGTCTTTCTGGGCTGGGTACATTAGGGGTCAGGGGCAGCTTAGATGACCTCCCTGCTGTTCCGAATGGCACAGCAGAGCACCATACTGAAGATCATTCCAATGATCTGTTAAAAGGAAAGTCGTTTTTTAATTAAAAGAAAAAATCCAAATCACAACCTGCATGTGTGTGTTTTTCTTCTCAGATCCTAACTCACCATGACTCCAGCGATGCCAATGCCCACGTACCCAATGATGTAGAGTTTATTGTTGAAGAAGTCCTTGATGCCTGTCTCACAGTCCTGACCAAAGGAGTCAAGGTGTCAAGGTGTCAAAGGTGCCATGATACACATAGAACAACAAAACAGCAAAATGTAATTTACATTTTGAGTCTAGAGCTGGTGACAGATCTTACCTTGATGTTTGGTTCAGTATCAGGACAGGGACTAGCCAGAGTTCCACAACAGTTCAGCTGAAAGTGTGAAGGTTAATGTTACATGATTGAAGGAAATACCAAATTCCTTTTAATATGCTATTTTTTCTGCGTCAAGAACGCTGTATTAATGTAATGTAATAAAAACTGTAGCCTAATAATTTGTTATTTTTGACTTACTACTTTCTGGTATGAGACAATCAATGTGCCATTACTGTTTTCATTGTAGGTTGTTGTGTAGAAGTTCTGAACATCTTCGATTATCTGTGTGAGAGAGGAAATAAGTGAATTATTGCACAATGCAAAAACACCATATCAACTACTCCAGCTGTGAAATAATAAATGCACCTTGTCTTTGTTTAGGAATCCAAACACCCCTGCTGCCACCTCAGCTCCAAAGATGATCAACAGACAGGCGAAGAACTGAAAAAGAAGTACACAGTTGACAGTATATACACAGTACTTGTAAAGCTTATAGGTGCATTTGAGTTTTTTGCTCTTGTGTTCATATACATTTGTACTCACTGAACCCAGCAGGCACTGAGATTCTCTAACAGCTCCACAGCAGCCAAAGAAACCAACCAACATCACCAGACTGCCGGCACCTATCAGGATATACACACCTGGAACAAAGAGCAGATCTTTCATTATAAGGTAAAAAACCAGCATCAGCATATTTTGCATTCTGATATATTCCACGCATTAACATTATTAAGATTTACCAGCCTGTAAAGGTACGGTTTGATTACCCACCACATATTTGTTTTACATGCTCAGCTTCTCTCAGACAGGCCCGTCACTCAATCTGACAACTTTACTATATTAAGAACCCAGCAGGGGGCAGCATAGAGCTGAAAATATAAAATAAAAGAGTCACTCTTTGGCTGTGTCTCAATTCAGGGGCTGCATCCTTGTAAGGACGCATTTTAAGGGCGGTTACGTCACAGCGCCGCGCCAAGGCCTGTCCCAATTCGAAGACTCCTCAAACGAATGCTCAAACGCAGCCTCAAAATGCGTCCTTGTTTTCCCTGTTTTTGAGGATGCATCACTACTATCCTTAGCGGCCTTATATATCCCAAGATCCTTTGCGCGCCGCTGTTCAGTCCCATAGATATCTATAGAACATGACGTTCCATATAAATCTATGTGCAGTCCCACGAAAAGAACAATGGTTGTTATTGTTAATAAATGTTTATGTTTTTATATGGTATTGTTATAAAATAAAAAATATTGTGAATTGTTACACGTTGTCTTTTCCATTTAGTATTTACAATTTAAGTACAATTTATAACAGGATTAGCAAACGGCATAAAGTGCTACTGTTCAGGAACAACAAGGGATTTAATATTTTCTCTAATATTTTCTTTTATTAGCAAAGGATGAAACTTAACTCTACAAGGGGGCAGTCTTAACATTTAACTATTTACAAAAAATACATCACAAATACTATTTACAGATTATTATTAGAAAATTATGTACAATTATGAACAAACTATTAACAAAATATGTATTATTAAATACAACACTACTAAAATTCCACATGATTTACAATAATAAAAAAAATATATTAATAAATAATAACAAATTAATAAAATAAAAAATGAAAAAAATAATGTAATAGGCTGAGCAGGAGTCCCTGGCAGTGCTGCTGGGCTGGATGGGATGCCACAATAAAGACCCTGGTGTCTTCTGTGGTCAGTGGGACATCATCTGGGCTGGTATTCAGGGTGTTTGGGGGTCTGGTCTCCACTGTCCACTGGGGTTGGTCCGATGGACGATGCCGCCCCCCTCCCCCCCCCGTGCAAAGCGAATTATATAAAATTATCTTAACCAAGGTCTTAAACGAACGAAACGAATTATACTAAAAACAATAAAATTCAAAATCATTTAGATTAATAATTAATTAAACACCCAAAAATGTGATGTGCAAAAGACATTCACGTGTTGCTTCTGCTGCCGCCGTCATCTCCGCTACCAGTTCTGCTTTTATAACACTTAGCTCAGGTGGCTTCATGTGGTCCCCTCGGTATCTTGGGTCAAGCAGTGTTGCTTTGCGCATCATCCACTGGGTGGCAATGATAAATATCCGTTTCCTTTTCTTTTTTTTCTTTAAAAGAAAAAAAAAATAACATGAGTAGTATTTGAAATATTTGTTATAATAATGAAATTATATGATACTATAATAACTAAAAAATAATAAAATATGTAACATCTCCAACCACCACCACCACCACCACCACCTCTTCTTTCTTCTGTTTGTCTTATTCTTATGTTTTTTTCTTCTTTCTGCTGTTTGTCTTATACTTCTGTGTGTTTTTTCTTCTGTGTGTGCCTTTCGCGTCTTATGGGCGGGAACAGCTGGTGACACAGCTGGTGACGCAACCAGGAAATGCTTCGAAGGCTAGACCGTCCCATTTCACAACGGTTGATGCATCCTTCTGAGGTTCCTCAGTAGCACGCGGTCTTCGAAGACCGCGAGGCCGCGTCCTTACAAGGATGCAGCCCCTGAATTGAGACACAGCCTTTATCTAGATTGCCAAGCAGAGCTCAGACAGTGGCATTAACATTTCAGTATGTACTATTTCTGTGGTCAAGCGAACAAATGGGATCAGTGCTTTGTCAAATCCTTTTTTAGAGTGGACCCACTTGTTGCAACTTCTAATAGTGTGCCCGTATAAGATGACTTATAAATAGCATGTTGGCATCATTTAGGAGAGGTGGGGAAGCTTCATGTCCCTTAAGATGATTAGAACTCCCATTAACACTCTGATTAAGAAAAGTTAATCATAGGTATGTCTGCAGGGAGGAGCGCAACAGCAGATTGGCTCGAACAGCGTGCCCTCGTACAGGTGGGATCTGCTGCTAAGCGACACCTCTGCAGAGGAAGGGGTGAGAGAGGACACATCAACCCCCAGGTGATTTCGGCTCAGGTGGAAAAAAGAGGCGAAGATAGTTTATAGGAACCCTGTGTGTGTCAACAGAAAGACGTGATGTGATACAGTAATTCATTTTGGAGAGTCACTCCTTTTGTTGTAAGGAAAGTCAGTTCAGTTGTCAGCTTGAGGTGTCAATGATCAGTTAGCATTCTGCTCAACTCTTAACTTATACCAGCTTCACTCGCAAACTGCTCTTACTCTGAGGTTGTCCACATCTTTTAAAATAATATATTATTGTAAGGTTCAAAGAAAAAAGGTCTGTGTTGGCTTGATGCCATGGGAACGAGACATAGCAACTGTTGAGCGCTCTCAGCTGCGCCTGTGGGGACAGCACACTCACTGTCAAAGCCATGTGTAGCACTATACTCACAGAGGACCTGACAGACGCTACCCACCCTCAGTCAAGGCACATGGAGATCTGGGTCTTAGTGCAGATGCATACACAGAAGGACGTAATGAACCACCTACACCATGACGTTAAGAAAACAACTTTCTGCGACATTAGTCTGCCAAAACACAACCTTATCAAGCTGGCTTCAGAGAAGAAAATAAAGTACCAATCAAGAATAGAATAGTTTAGTCTGCAGACTGTTAAAATAACTGACATTATCATTGCTTCCACACAAATTGTGGTGCATGGATGCAGACAGCAAATCCTACACCCAGCAGTTGAACACCTCGTTATACTCCTCGTCTGCACTGTCATTTCATTTGACATCCCATTTTATTTTTCCTTCAAATCTTTGCCATGGATTCCCATCTGTTTCTATGATCTTCCATATTCTTTTTTAACTATCCATCTTTCCTTCCATCTCTCATCTGAGCGACTGAGTGACTGATTGAAAGGTGGTTCGTATCCTTGTGGTTTATTTATGCTCTATGTGCAACAGTTATTTCCTGTTATTCACACTCATCTCCGGTATTAAAGAAGCATGCACACGCCCAATAAGCAAAAAAGTTAATTCAAATATGGCTATCTAGCTATAGCTTATTGGGACAATTACCAGCTTTCAGCACATTCACTGATAGACTTAGCAAAACTTTGAGCATAGATAGTTTTCTTTTACACCCAAGGCCTGAGCATGTGTGGGCCTTATGTGGTAATGGAGTGTGCATTTGTGTGAGTGTATATGGATGGAACCCTGTGGTGGGAATATCCCCTCTGACGTAGAGGCAGGCATTTATTTAGAGGCATGGAAACATGTCAATAAAGTCTTTTAGGCCTTTCTCCAGACTGAGAACAACATAGAAGACAGCAACATGACATTTGACTGGGTTTGTGAAAAGTTGGAGCTTTAATATTATGAATTTTAGAAAGAAAGTCAAAGTAAAATGACTATCTTCACCTTTCCTCCCTGCTCTATGGATCAACTTCTACATTGTGGAATGTCCCAATTTGCAAAATTCACGGTTTGTTAAGATATAATATCATGATGTGATACATTTTAATACAGCAAAAACAAGAAGGATGTGCCAAAATTTCAAATTGTCTTTTATATTATACAGTCAAACACTGTTCTTAGTCCATTAAGACCCATAAAAGTCATAAATAGACACAAACCCAACCAGTGCTTCACAGGGAAAAAAAACAAAAAAACATGCACTGACAAAAACAGGTTCTGGTCAACAACATGTTTTGTACAAAATATGTGGTACATTGTTGCGACACATGTACTGAATCATTGTTTTTGCGTTAAACAATACAATGTGATACAGCAAATTGTTACACACCTGCACTGTGAGGACTATTTGAGGTCTGCTATAATACTCACCAATGAAAAAGGTGTCTGGAGCCTTGTCACCACTGAGCAGAGACACAGTTTCTGGGTCAAAACGTAGCCACAGTCCCACTGCTAGAACCAAGGATCCCATCAACTGTAGATAGATTGGACAGAAAGACATGCAATAAGCATTTGCTACATGTATATTACAGACAATGAATAAAAACAGACAAATAAAGGAACAATGGTCTGCAATCATGTGCTGTCAGGTATGATGTGTATGCAGGCTTTGAACCAAACCCTAATAACTACCAACTGTTTTCCCTAGTCTCCACTCATGCTCCGCTCCTCTCCTGTGGTTAAAGATGTAATAATGATTAAAGAAGTCATAGTTGCAGAAATACTTTTAACTTTTAAGCTGATAATCAATTTTATGTAACGTATTTCATACTGAAGCATGTGAATTTCTATCAGGGCTCAGATCAAACATCTTCGCAGTAAATTGATTTCAGTATTCATCACAAATGCAACAATCTTTTCATCTAAAGTAGAACAGTAAGAGTGCATGTTTTTCCCCCCGGCTTGAGGGCTTGTTCTCTTGCTCTGCCTAATTGTGATTTTCCACATAAATAAAGCAAATTGTGCAGTGGAGTTTCCACTCTGGCCCTCCACCCTTTGCACTCAGGCAACAGTAGTGTAATTTCACTAAGGGCAAGTTAGGCTAAAATTGAATATTTTGAGTCAAAACAATATGTCTGAATATCTGTCTGCATTATGGGTGGATGATTTAAATGTTCTAGACCAATAGACGCCAGCAAAAAGTAACTGAAATTTAAAACACCCTTTAGCAATCTCTGGCTTCCCTGTAGGAAGAAAATGACCCGCTTGGCTGTGGGCAGCAGTGTGGCACCTTGAGCTTAAACAGGCCCTCATGTTTGCTTGGAAACGTGGTCAAATGTTTCTCATATTTTCCTTCATCTAAACCACCATCAGTATACATTGAACACAATGCCCTTGCTTTGAAGCAAACTATTAGTCTCTAGTGTCAGAAGACCTTGAAGTAAATGTTTTTTTCTCTGTGATACAATGCTCTGAAGGACAGAGACTGTGGTGGGTGCTCCACTGACAAATCAATACTGAGAGGTTTTAATGATCACTGAGCCAATGCCCCCTGAGGATAATCCAGTCTAGAAATCTCCGAGCAGAGCTTCAAAACAACACAGTGTTTATGTGTGTGTCTGTACGCAGAGCAATAAAATGGTTTGTCTAAATGGAGAGTATTTAGGAGTGCTTGTCACATGGTCTCTCTGTGTCCTAGATCTCGGTATTTAGGTAGAGCACTGATTGTATGACTGTTTGCTTCCGTGTCCTCAAGCTCTGATAAGTGAATTTATTTAGATAAACAAACCCTGTTACCCAGTACCCAAACTATTCTACGTCTGCATCTTTGTGACCTCTTGTTCACCAAGGGCTCTGCCTTTGTCTGGTCCTGCAATTCCTCTTTAATTCTTTAACTTTTGTATCTTATCCTTGCCATCTCTGTCTACACTCCTGTCCTCCACTTCAGGTCCGCAGTTTATATTTTATGGTGTTGGTCTGAAGTAAAGCCAGTAGCTCAGTTGAAAACCATCAGCATGCAGGTGTTGGGAAGCCGGCTTCCTCCCAAACTGAGGATTTAGTGTCGTGCGTGCTGATGTATGGGACAGTTGAGCTCTTGGGGTTTCAGGATTAGCAGGTCCAAAGTGATAAAGCATGGCAAAGTGAAGGCTGTGGATCTGCGGGCTTGTTGGATTAGCCCAAATATGGGCTCTGGATCTATTTAGTGCTGGTATTTGTCGGAACACCTGATGGTGTGATGGTGTTGGTGGAGGTGTGAGGTGAGCACTGTTGCTGACTGAATCGTGCCGATATGCACCTAATGTGGAGGAGCTGGGTCATTCCAAGCTTTTGTAGATTGTGTTTGTGTTGTATGGAGGAGCAGGTGGTTGTTTCACAGTTCAAAAGAGCTTAACACGCAGCCAAACCTCATTACTATTAAGGCTACATTTAAAAACCTTTTCTTAACCAGATGTAGTGATGGATACCACACTGAAAGCTCTCATTTTAGTCAGTAGCTGACATGCTAAGTACATTCACATTTTTGGCACTCCTCAGCCTGACTATCCCAAAGGTCCCATTAACCCCCTCACTACTAACATACCCCCCACCACTTTGTCCGTCATCATTACCCTGGCTGACACCAGACACACCCCTCCCGTCTGCCTGCCTCTACCACCCAAATCTACTCCTCCACCAACCTGACTTATCTCCACGTACCACCCCCCCCCCCCCCCCTCCACCACCCCCGTCCTGTCCCCCCCAACCCCCCACCCCTCTCTACCCCACCTCATCGAATCCCCTCCCTCCCAACATTACCCAAAGGACAAAGACCCACTGTCTCCCTGTGACTATATGCTTTGGCGCACAATAGGAGGGAAACAGACAAACACAATGAAAGAGATCATGAAAAAGAGAAGGGAGAAAGAAAAGGAGAGAATAAGTTGTTAGTGGACCCATCATCTTTTTTCTTTGCCCGTGGACAAGGCCTACAAAAGCATCTTTTTCCAATAACAAAGATAAAACTCTAACCTCTGTCCTATCTAAGTCCTATTTAGCCAATAGCAAAGTTTACCTGTGTCTTCTTTCTGTCCCAGCAGCTCTGAGGATAGCTTGCATGTCTGGGTATTTCTAGAAGGGGATGGAAATCTCTGTGTCGAAGCTTTATTGAGGTTCTTTTATGGTGAACTTTTTTAACAGTGCTGTTAAATAGTGTTTTTGTGAGGGGAATTTCCATGAGCAGGGGCTGAGCTGACACAGGGCTGTGGTCTTGGTCAGAGACAGTCTACGGCATTATCCGCTTTCTAGGTTAGACCTTATTTTCAGGAAAAAATAGGGCTTCGCTGTAAACTAAAGCAAAATCAGTATATGGAAGCAAAAAAGCTATAAAGTACTTCTTCAAATCCAGCGGTTAACAGTGGGTGATTTAAGCTTGTTCAAAATAGTCCTCAGCCTAGCATATGTTTGGAAAAACAGACATGAGGGCACATTAAAAATGATGGGCAGAAGGAAAGTGTAAATAGGAGTGAGATAATTATGGGTGGAATAAATCCCATTGTACTCTGTCACAGGGCGAGGGTGGGGGAGTGTAGTGAAATCTCCTGCATAGACAAGTGTGTCTGTATGGCTGAGCACTGGAACACAATCTAGTTTCAGTGTCACAGCTGATTGTAACATTAGTACATTTTAACAGAAATTTTCAAATCTTCTACATTTCAACTAATAGCGAACTTATCTAAAAAAACTGATCTCCAAACTTTTAACTTTAATAAAAAATGTCTTTCAAATAGAGAAAATCTGTCCGTTAATTTGTCAATCTGTTCTCTACTTTCTTGCTTTAATTGATTTTCTTATTAGATTGATGATGTACTATAATAACATAGTAATGTGCAACAATAAACATAACATTTTAACTGTTCCTGAATAATTAAATAACCTCCTGTCAATCTTTGTATTGAATCAGCTAGATCCTGTATTTTACAATATGTAATTTGCATGATAATAAATTACTCCATATGTAGCATACTTTCCTTTATCTGTGTAGCTCTGAATTCTATTGATAACCAAGTTATTTAAACTTGTTTCTGTCAAAGTAGCCTTGTGCCAGACTTGATGCCAGGAGCATCAAACAATCCCTATGCAAAGAACAAGGACCTGACAAAGAACTTAGTCTACGGATTTAGTTTCTGAACACTTTCATAGCCATGCTTTCCTTACATACAGCATTTATACCTATATACAAAGAAACTAATAGTGAAGTATGGCCAGCATCAATAAATAAATTACATACTTGTCAATGATATAAAATAGAAACAACACAGGACCCAGGACACCAAGGTTTCATCTCAAAACATAAAACATGCACATTACTGTAGTGTGAAGTGTTTTCTCATGCCATTAAGTCTTTTGGACAAATCTTTAAGTATATAGAAGAAAGTTTTTCAGACAGATGAATGTCACATTGTTGGAATGGAAATTTTGATAGTTTGTATATGGTTTGATAGTCAATGGCATGGACAATACATACAGAAAAATAAATTAATTTTGTCTTAAAAATATAAGTTTTCATATATATATAAAAAAACAGGCATAAACACTGGTATAGCCTTTTCAATGCGAAGAGCTTTGCAGCTGGACAAATACATTTGAGTGCTGCTAAAGTTTATTCTTTTCTGTTGGACAGACGACTGAGAAATTAATAATTTTTCATTATCTGAGAAAATAAAATTATGATCAGAACACTGCAAACATGTGCAATGAGTACAATTTATGAGAAAGTTGCTTTGTGCAACTTCCACACATATCATCATGATGCAATGTTTGCCCCACACGGTTTACCTCACTGGCTTAATTTTTGACTAAATAGGGCAGTCACCGAACCATAGCACACAAAAACAGGCCACACAAGCAAGAAAGGCATTGACGTTCTGTTACAAGCTGTTATATTTGCAGCTATCAGGTAATATATACAAGAGCTGGGCCTGTAATACATTAATGACAATTTAGTAACAGGGCTCTGCAGAATATCACTTCATCATGATGGTTGAAAAGACTTAAACACAGAGCCACTTTGTATGTGTGCGTGAAATGCGGGAGATTATACTCTTCATCTTTAAGGTAAAAACAACTTAATTTTTTTGTGTTGTAAGTGTGTGTGTGTGTGTGTGTGTGTATGTGTGTGTGTGTGTCAGTAAGTCTATCGGCTCTCATGTTTTGACAGCATTCAGTGTCACAGTATGTCCAACAAAAGCGCCACTGGCCTGTCTCTGAGCTATACTGTCCACTCAGGGCTAATGGGGGGATTTGAAGGGAATCATATTTGCCCCTCCTCCACCCGCTTTCAACGTACACATTCACACTCATCCTCTCTCATTCCACCATCAACAGAGAGAGCTGCAGCCCAGGGGGGGTTGGGATGCTGTGATCATGAGCAGAGATTAATCACTGCTAAGAAAGAGTACAGGGAATGTGCAAAACTCTTATGCAGAGAGCACTACAAAGTGGACAAGCATCCACTTACTTAGTTATTCCTGTGGTCCCGTAATATGTAACACACATATATCTACAGAATACCCACTTTTCCTCACACTGATCCACTGACTGTATTTTTATCTGGGTCAAGTTCATGCCAACTGTCCTTCTTTTTGCCATGTGAGTGCGCGCACACACACGCACATGAATATCCCTCTCAATCTCCCAATGACCCTTTTTTTCTCCTATCACATTTTCTGTCTTCTCTCTCTCATTTTCTTCTCTCACTAAGCATTAGCTCATCTGTCTGACCCCATCGTCTTCTTCCATCTGTCTGTCATCTCAGTCTCTATTTGTGTCCACACTTGGATATTTCAAGGGAGATATCAGCCACACCCATCTGGGATGCAGTAATTCTAAGTGGAGATAGAACAACTCAATGATGGGACTAGTGGGGCCGCTGCATTAAGGGCTGCAGCAGGCTCTGCTGCTTATCCAGGCAGGAGCAGCAGACTGAAGTTATGCTATTGTCCTGCTGTCACAATGGATCCATTCACACTACCCTCAGTGCCTGATCCACTCCACAGATGCTTGTTGGAAAATCTCGCTCTCACACAGACACACACACACACACACACACACACACACACACACACACACACACACACACACACACACACACACACACACACACACACACACACACACACACACAAAATAACTTCCCCCTCTGAGGACTGAGAGCAGACAACCTTACACACACACGCACCAAAGTTATCCATGGGGATACCACGGAAAGTGAGAGATTAGTGTGAGTTCATTCATAGCATGAACTATGAGTGGACTTGAACAAGGACCTCAATGAAGGCACATGTGCAAAATATGTGTGCAGGGCACACACACAAACACACCTTTCACATCCACCTGACAGTTTGTAGTGAGTAAAGTGACTCTCTTGAGCCTCCTGAGTGCTCAAGTGCTACCTTTACATTTTTTTTAAGAGGAAGCATGCAGTTGGGAGCTCTTTGGTAATTTGAGATTATCAATCAGATCTTCACTGTTTGTTAATGAAGCCACGCGGGCGCAAGGAGCCAACTGCTGAGTTTTTTTTCCCCATGCTGTCTCTCAATCTCTCTCACTCGCTCTGTCTTTTCATTCAGCCCTTCCTTTCAAAAACACGCTTCACCGGGAAGAGGGGGCGGGTTTTTCCTCTGTGGAAAATCTGATTTGAGTCTGGTGAGCCAAAACTAAAAACCTATCTGGCTGTCACCCTTTCCGCGCCACGCAGAGAAAACCCACGCCACAGGGGGAGCTAAATAAAGCACAGCACAGTCTGTTAAGAGTAAAATTGTATACAATGTCAGCATCGTTGAGTGTTAAAGTAAGCGGCTGCTGCACTTGCTTCACGTTCATTTACGAACAGCTTACATCCATCACTACGGCCGCCGAACATGCACTTACCCAAAATATGAAGTTGAACACGAACAAAAGGTATTTCACGCATTTCATTCCTCCTTCCACTTTCCCCATTTTGGCTGGTTGTGTCAACGTTTTGCCTTTATCCCACAAAATGCTCTGACGGCTGTATTGGCCCCGCACAAGTAACCATCAAGAATCTCTCTCTCTCTCTCTCTCTCTCTCTCTCTCTCTCTCTCTCTCTCTCTCTCTCTCTCTCTCTCTCTCTCTCTCTCTCTCTCTCTCTCTCTCTCTCTCTCTCTCTCTCTCTCTCTCTCTCTCTCTCTCTCTCTCTCTCTCTCTCTCTCTCTCTCTCTCTCTCTCTCTCTCTCTCTCTCTCACGCACATGCATGCACACAAAACACCACAGGATCCGCTTAGACACTGTTCCCAACCCGCCCCTTTCAATAATACAGGGGGGCCATAAGGGGGACCGAGACTACCCGATGGAGACTTCACAAATGTTTAAAGACGTGTCGTTTTCACTGAAAAATAAAACATACAAAAATGTAGCGATCAATACGACACCGTATGGTAGGCCTACTTATGGAGTAAAGTTTCTTATATCTACAACTGTGGTTTTCTTTAAATATTTATACTAGTAAAAAATCAATCAATCAATCAATCAATCAATTAAATAAAATTAAATAAAAATGCGCTGAGTTTTGTGTTATTTTCTTGCCTGCTGTAATTCCTGAACAATTTCTCGTAGTTTGACTGAAATACGTAGTGGGCCGTTTTTCTTATTGAAGAATTACGACATAGTACGCTAATTATCAAAACGTTCCTCTTTTTTTTGCTATCAATTATTTTTATTTTCAAAAGAGAAGGATACAATACACATCACAGCAATGTTAATCACAACAGTGGTAACAGAGAACGCTTCCCTTTTATCCTCCCCGTTCCCTCCCCAAGTGGCGACCCCCCCCCCTTTCCTAATGCATATATGAAGTATGTCTGTATTAAGCAATGACCTAATATACTAGGAGTTGCTGCAATTCAAACTTCCGAGAATAGTTGTAAAGGATCCGTTATGATTAGTAACCACAGCATTTGATAACAGGATTTACTCAACTTCCTTTTACAAAACGAAAAAACCCATGATGGTGGGGTGCTGAGAGAAATTTCTCAACTATAGCACATTTCCCAAACACTTCCTGTACATTCAAACCAGAAGTGACACAACATCAGGTCATGTAAATCAAAACGAATTAAGTTATGTGATTATTTATTATTAGAGTGACTAATTTTTAAAGGATGAAATAGGAGCTTAAACATTTACTGCTTCTTTTTCTGTTTGCTCCTCATTGCACTGACTTTAGTCCTGAGTAATGAGTTATAGAGCGGCATACAGATGTCTGCTGTCTCTTCATTTTATTCAATTTTTTATTTATTATTATTATTATTTTTAAATAATAATTTAAAAAAGTAAGTGCTCTGGGAAAACAAGGATTTTAAAACAACATATTTCTGTTCATTTAAAGCACAGCTGACTCCTTTTTCCTGTGTGCATGGTTCAACCTGGTGCAAAGCAAGGAATGAGCTCAAGCAGGACACTGCCACTAACTAAATGTAGCCTACTATTAATGAAATGGAAAGAGTAGCCACTCTGCTGGATTTCATCCCTCGGAGTCATCAGCCACTCGGAGCATGTAACTCAGCAGCAACACCATGCTCAACATAAATATTTCCCCCACAACCATGGAGAGTGAAGGGAACATCCAAATAGCAGTTGTTTTATCACAGGGAAATTGGGCACTTAAAAAATGTCCCTATAGAGGAACAAAGAAGTCTGCAAAGCTGAACACTGGAGGAAAGGGGGAGTCATTCCATGAGAGAAGTGTTAGGAAAAAAAATGCATAGGTGGTGTATTAATGTGAATAATCACCAACATGTGGCTCTTTTCCGTCATTTACACTTGTGGCGGTCTCAAAGCTGGACCATCTATAACTCTTAGAGCAGCAAAGTTTGTCCTTTGAGACTCTTTAGGGCAGTGGTGGAAGACAGAAGGAAAATTAAAAGGTTTAGTTTGGACGCTAATCAGAGTAGTGCCAAAAAAGGAAAGGCCGATAAGACTGGGACAAGACCATTGTGTCCTTGCTTGTTAGTTGTTGTTGGCTGTTGGTGGCCCAGTTGCTATGTGGTTCCAAGAAAAATGCTTGCAGGTCATAACCTCCATGAAAATAGATAACAAATAGCTGACTCAATTATTTTACAGCTCAACATGATACTTAACAGATCCAGCATGAAGTTAACATGGTCTGCATTGGCTCTGGGTTTTAAGTAGGCAAATAGTTGCTGTTGTGTATGACTATATTTGGTTTAATCTTGTGTCGCAGCCACATATAATCCAGAGCCATGTTGGAAGTTTATTATCATATCGTGCTGTCTATTGTAAGATACAGTATTAAAATTAAAGAATAGGTTCACAATTTTTCAAGTCTGTCTTAAAACCATAGTCAGGTGCTCAAATACACATTGAAATAGGTGCCTCTGTTCATACTGGCCATTAGAAGATTCCTTTATAATGCACTTATATGTAAGTTATGGGGGACAAAATCCACAGTCCTTCTTCTGTGCAAACATGTATTTAAAAGCCCTTAGCTGTCCAAATTCACCCAATCAGCTAAATCAAATCAATTAGTGAATATCTTTCAAAGTAAGTCTTTTTAGTGCCTAAGTCCCTCTCTTTGATACAATCCTTCCACTGCAGCTGAACAGGAAAACTGCCTGTCGAGACACAACAAAGGAATTTTATATTAAAAATACTTTATTTTAGGCCTCATATTGCTTTTGGATAGACCTTTAAATATTTTTGCTCAGGATAAGAACTGTGGATTTTGTCCCCCATCACTTACATTGTAAGCAGATTTAAATGGGATCTTTTAAAGCACTATTATTTTAAGACAGACTTGGAAGATTGTGAACCTATCCTTCAAGTCCATTGTCTGTAAAGATTCTCAGTCATCCATGTTATGGTATTTCTAGAAGGTCCAAGTTGAGGGCAACAGGTTTTCTTTTAGATTCTTAAAGACATTTCACCTCTCATACAATTTGTCTTCAAAAATTGAAAATATGCCCTTGACTTAGTGCCTCAGGACATATAATTCAGTCCATGCTTTTCTCTTCTCCTGAGAGGGTGGGATCAGTAGCTGTTGTTTTGTCTCTGTTACACCCATGTTTGGGTCAGGGCCTGGACTTTTTTCCTCTGAGGTCATTATTGATGAGAGACTGATATCTGTTAGTCTAATTTTGCCAGAAAGTAAACTGCAGCCTAGTAGGGAATGTTAATTGTAATCAAGCTGTGATCAAAACACTATCATTAGATCAACAAACTGGCAGGAGAAGCTGTAAGTGAATGAGACTTCTATCTGTGGCAGCATAGCACCATCTACAGGTTACTCTGCAAACATTGAATGTGTGGTATTTTGTTGTTAGGGAAAAATCACTGGAGCAGCTGTACACTTTAGTCAGCTAAACCATTTTGCACATTTATGACTGGGAGCTGCACAGGCACACTGCAGTGTTTTCTTAATGGCATTTTTACAGCAGCTGTTGACAGAGGGGGAGTTATATTTATTCAGCATATTCAACCATTTTGCAAACCTGAAAACAAATGTCAAAAATGTTAATTATGGGATAAATTCTTGCAAAAACTATAACACATCTTTTGAATTTACATCTCACTTGCATTCCTTGTCTCAGAGTTTGCAGCCAGCCAGTTCCAGTTCTATCTCTCTTCCTTTACATGCAGGTTACATTCTTGTTTAACTACACAGCTATACTGCAGCAGAACTGACAGAAAATGGGAAACGGTTAAAAAACCACACCGCCTGGTTTCACCTCCTGCCAAAGTAAGAGGTTATCTGAGGTCACCTGCTGAACAGCCTTTGATCAGAAAACCTTGCCACGATGAGGTTTCCTGGCAACACATTCAGAGCTGAATAGTGTTGCATATGATCTGGGAAACAGCAGCATTAGTGAGGGTGAGAGCACAGACAGGCACCTGGGGAGGTGATGATGTGATGAGAGCTGCAGAATTTGACTTTCAGTGAGCAGACAGAAATAGAGAGAGCTCCATAAAAGCCCCTTCTCTTTTCAATGGCTGGATAAACGCAAGATGGGGCCCCAGTCAAAAGTTCCTTGTTGGACCCTTATTGGCCCCCACTTTACATGGTAGTATTCCAGACCTGAAGTGATTGGTCCATTAGTTGATTTACAGAAAATTAATTGGCAACAATTCTGAAAACTTTACTTTAAAAACTTCCAAAAATTCACTGGTACCAGCTCTTTGCTAGTTTTCAGTTTTTCATGATACTTAACTCAACACCTTTAGATATATGACTGTTGGTCAGACATAGCAAGTAATGTGAATTGAACTTGACTTGGACTTGAGGGATGTCACACTAAGCAATCAATCAAATAAAGGAAATAGTTGTTAGACCTATTGATAATGAAATGAATAGGTAGTTGCAGCCTTAAAGTACTGTATGGTAGTATATATGGTAAGACTATCTTGATCTAGGTTTTATGTGCAATTTGATAAAACACAACTGTACAACAAATGAGCATGACCTTAAGCTAAAACAATTACGGTATTAAAAAACAACAACTAGATTTTGAAACAGGGTCCCTCTTCAAGGCCAGATGAAAGATGGATAACCTGTCATAGTTGAAGATGTAGGCCTAAGTGGTGTAGATGTATAACAACTATATGGTGAATCCAAATATGTATATCCAAATGAGTAAACCATGAGAGTCCCCTTTTCTGATCCTTTTGGGATTTGGATCTTGCAGTGACAATTTTCCACTTGGCCACAAGAGGGTAGTATGTTCTTTGAAAAATCCGGCATAATCCAGCAAGAGGCATTTACTATTATTACATTATTATATTATTATATTATGCATTCGCAGAGATTGAATGCTATTGTTCTAATTTTCACATGTCTCTGTGACTGACAATGATTCCTTGGTTAACACAGGTAATCTGCAGTATTCAATATGGATTACCTGCTGGGCTAAGATCTTGAGGGCCCCATATTTATTGTGTATTACTTAGTTTGTGATTTTCTCTGAAATATGCACCCAAGCACAAAATCTACCTAGATTATAAGAACAGGTCAAAGTATTATTTATATTTTCTACCTGCTTTGTAGAAAAGCCTTGAGTTAAAATTGACATATTTGTCCATATTCCTAAATATACTTTTGATTGTAATTACCACAAAAGGGAGTCAGTAGAGGCCCAAAACTAATGTTTGTCCACAGGGTGCTCATGGTGCCTTCCTCTTGTGTTGTGACATACTTTTTCATATGTAAATACCAAACCTACATGTAAGTTTTTGATTGTGTTGAATGGAATCTGAGTGGTATGAATTTCATTTGGTTACTGTCATTATTTTGACCCTACAGATCTTAAAACCTGAATAAATCTAGCATATAGAGAGGCGGTGGTCTGATTGGTGTGATAAGCAAAATTATGTGAATTGTATGCTTTGGCCTTCACAGTCAGCTGATCCCAGCCCGACTGAACATCTTCAGCAAAGTGACTTTGAGAATCTATGTTAAGGTGCACTGCAGCTGTTTTATTGTGGCTCATGGGCCAGCACCTTACTAACTTTATTTTATTGGGGCTTTTTTCTTAAATGTGTCACATCTAACCTCCGTCCTTCGCTCACATACACACACAGACTCACAGGCATTTCTCACATCTGTGTTTACACTATTTTTCCAAGGTGACAGGAATTTTTGCCTCACAGATGGGAACACCAATCAATCTTCCTCTGTGTGTATAAAATGCAGAGCTGGACTCTCAGGCCTGCATGGTGTAACGGACATTCCTGTATTCATTATGGATGTAAAAGTATTCATGGCCCGTCTGTCTGTGCTGTTCACCTCTGAACTCAATCTTGCTCTTTGTCTGGCTGTCGCCCCTAGATCCAAGATAAATTCCAATGCACTGAATGAGACATGAGTCATCTGAAATTAGCGACAATATATTTAAAGAAAAAGTGACGAAATCGCAGGTTTGTCTCAGTGATTATTTCATGCCTTTTTTAAGCTGTCTAAAACAGCTTTGCACTTCAACAATCTGGGATTTAAGGATAAGATGTTTTTCAAACTTTTACCATGTGACCAGTTAAAACGAAGCAATGTCTTCTAGTGGCCCCTTGTTACAGAGTGCATGTTGATATGTGAACTCTCCTGTCAAAGAATGATTTCCCCCTCTGTTTGATTTGAATCATTTTCTGTGACGTGACCAGGTAAAAATGTATTTTACATCCTAAGAAAAAACACTAAGATAGTTTAAAAAATAAATAAACATAATGATGTGTATTCTTCTTTATTCCCTACCCCACTAATGTTGTAATGACTCCTTAGATTCATCTTGTGACCCCTTATAAGGCCCAAACCCCAAGTTTGAGAACTAGTTTAAAGTACACTTTAATCACTGATTTTACTTTTAATTATTGCATTAATTTATTTTCTGGTTACTTGGGGCAGCAAAATAATTTGTAAACACAATATCATATTTTTACTTGATAAAGTTGGTACAGTAAGCATGTTCATGAAGAGTTGTCTATTTACACATTGCTATGGAGCGTTATTTGCATTAATTCTGAGTCATGTTTCTGGCCACCTGATGAATGTAAATCCAATGCGCACTCTTTTTAACTCTATTTTGGTCTCCTGAGGGAAATACAAGGCTCTTTAGCTGCTAAATGCTCCACTATATTCCCCAGATAAGCACTAGCTGTGTATCTGCTATTTGGTCTTGGGCAGGTTGTATACAGCGGATGTATCAAAGCTTTTCACAAAAGTATCTGCGAACCAAAACAATAAATAACAGTGTAAAACCAAAGAAATTGCTGACAAATGTTTTAAAAAGCTCCTTAAAACTGAGGAAAGTTCATTACTACAAATGACCCTGTTCCAAAGTCTTTTCCTCTATTGTTAACATACAAAGATTGATAGGAGCTGCTTTAAAGCTAAAATGTGAAAATCAACATTATAACTGACACAACAAACCAGGCAAGTACTGAGGTGTTTAATAAATAACAGCATGAACAACACAACATCAATAACAACATTAAAAGCTTGAATTCATTTAGTATATATACATATACTGTATATATTTTCATATTTGACTGTATAAACCATAAATATGACATGCAGTCCTCATAACTTAAAACAACCAGGACTTCTCAGACTGAGGTAGGGTCAGGGGCCAAGGGGTTGGATAGATGAAGCTGTTTGTGTATATGTCTTTGTGTATGGGGATTGAGTGCTATGGTCAGTGTGTGTGTGTTGGTGAATGTATGTGTAGAGGTGGGAAAGAGGATTACAGTATTGGCAATAAAGCTGCAGTGGCTGTTTAGGAGAAATGTGTGTGCTTGGTTCAAAGGTCAGTGGTCAGGAGTCGTTGTCCTCTGTCAGTGTCCCAGTCGTCCTGCCCAAGACTTCCGGCTGAGAACACACACACATGCAGCGTTGATGCGGATGAAACGCCAGGCTGTCCGTTCCTTGAAGATGGTGAGGGCGCTTACGAATATGTGTGTGTTGGTACAGTAGGAGTTCCAGTGGCGACTGTCGATGCCGAGACAGCCTGAGTTGCCTGATTTGGAGCCCTGTTTGCCACCCCGTCCCCCTGGCCTTCCCCCGTTTGCAGTCCCGGAGCCCCTGTGAGTGGGGGATCGGCAGGTGGTCTCATAGAAGAACTGTTTCTTCACCACATTGTTGATTGTAACGGTGGGCAGCACTGTCACCTCATTCCCGGCTATGTCAGTAGCCCGTGTCAGGTTGCCCACCCAGGTATTTATGCTGTCACATACTGAATACTCTCCCCTGTGCATGGAGTGTGATCCTGCTCTACGCCTTACCCTCACCCCTGTCACCCCTTCAATGTCATAGCCCTCGCCTTCCAGGGCATCGTGCGATGGGGGTACCTCACTGAAGACAACACGGGGTGAGGAACGGTAACGTCTCTTGGAAAAGAGCTTGGGGTCCACCACTGGGATGGAGGGGTCAGGGGTGGAATCCGATGTGGTGTGCCTGACGATAGGGCTCATATCCTGGGAGTGTGAAGCTGCCCGATGAGGCCTCTTGGTCCTGTGGTGGCTGGTCCTATGATTCTCCTGTGAAAAATAATGTCCAGAGAGCTGGTCTGCTGCTGCTGTCTGCTGCTGTCCTGCTCTTTGATTGGCTACCGTCTGCTGTCCTACTTTGTGGTTGGCTGCCCCGGTGCTCCGGGCCAATCCATCTCCCATGTTCAGTACAGCCTGGACGCCTATCAGGAGGAGCAGGACCAGTGGTAACGACCTCATGGGCACACGTCCTGAGTCAAAATAATATCAGACTGTTATCTAAGGCGCTGGAGGAGTACATTGCTGTTGAAACTATTGACAAACTAAAAGAAAATTAAACAATTAGTGTTATAACTTTTATAACTTCATCTTATCATTGTCAAGTAAAATTACAATTTTATAAAAACATTTTCTGCATACACAATTCAGATGATTAAAAAAGAGGATTGAATGTGATTTTTTTAGATAACTGATTTTGACACCTTTATGTTTTTTGACTCTTGACTCTGACGCATATAACGATAAATTAAATTAGATTAATCGGAAAATTATAATAGATTAGCTGAAAGTAATGAAAGGTAATAATTAGCTACAGTCTAAGCATACATACATCACTAAGGAGGAACTGTTTACTGCATAATCAGTAGGGAAGTTAAACCTGCAACATCTGACTTTTTCTTTGTTCATTTGGGTGAAGCAGAAACATTCTCTTAACACTAATCGACATATTCCAATAGGTTTGGTTTTTGACCCCTAAAAACACTGATTAGAGCAGCTTTAAGGAGCATTTTCTGCCACTTCAGGGCTCTGGTTGAGTAACAAATGTTAAGTCCATTTTCTCTACTAAGACAAGACTAACATTGTGGTGCCTTGAACTTGAATGTGTCTTGTTTTGTGTGTTGCTGTGGTGAGTGTTTATGTGTACCTGTGGAATGTGTCCAGTTGAAGTGGGAGCCCCTGTGGACTCTAGAGCCAGACTCCAGTGCAGGCCGGGCCCCTCATGCCTGCCATCTGGACCCCCTGAACCACAGCTCTGTAACACACACACACACGCACGCACGCACACACACACACACACACACACACACACACACACACACACACACACACACACACACACACACACACACACACACACACACACACACACACACACACACACACACACACACAGAATGTTTAACTTAAACAGATAGATTTAATTGATATTTTACTAAAAAATGCCGGTAATTTAATAAATATGCCAATAAAACTTAATCTAAACAACTATGCTTCAACTCAAGAGCAGGACACACTAGTGTACACAGAGGATTAAAAAAATACATCAACAACCTTTTCTGCATGTACGTATAGCGAGTGACTTTCAGTAGTTTCCACACATTTGGCACTAATAACCCCAACATCAAAGCTTAAAAGACACTCTCTGGCAACAAATGTACAAAGCCACCGTAGAAATTGAACTCATAACATTATTTAAAATTATATGTACCAGTTTTCTTCTACATTAAGCAACTAGTTGTAGAAGAAGAAAGCAAGCAAATGCTCTTGCTATAAGCCTACGTTTTTGAACTAATAAGAGGCTTTTATCTACTTAGCCTAATTCTCCTCAGAGTAACTGTTTAACTTAAATGTTTCTCATGTGTTATCGTTACTTTTAAGTCGTGTTCTAGATGCGCACATCCGGAAGAAAAAACTTTAAAACAAGTGCTGGACCAAAGAACTAAATGTGTTTCTCAATTGTTGACATGGCACATTCGACATAACGACTTTTCGTGTTTCAGACTGTTTTTAACATTAAGTCGTAAAACACAAGTGCCAGAAAGGTGCAAGTGACATCAATCAGGAAGCAAGGTAGACATTTTCAGTTTAGCAATGTATTGGATGACTTTGAGAGCACTACAAAACTCTGGGCCGTCACCTCTCTTCCTTTGACAACCATTACTCTTAAAGACATACGCAATCTACCATTACCTTATCTCTTGCTAAGTACACACACACACTCACCATGTTTAACTCTTTGAGCTTAGACTTGCCATACATTAGAATGTGTGGCATTTCACACCTCATTACATGTTACATATATATTCAAAGTAAAGCACTCCATCATACATCATTAATAGAGGATAGGAACACATGCATGCACACACAAACACTGTCACACATATAAATGGTATATTTCTTTGACACGCATGCCATACATACGCATGTAGGCATGCATGTAAGGTTGTTTTTATGGATAGTTTGCATGCTTAGATGCTGTGATATGTGAATACGTAACCACACAAAAACACACACAGACACACACACAGACACACACACACTCCCACACAAACACTCTGAAGGTCACTGAGGTGAGTTGAAATGGGAGTGTCAGTATTTTTGACATATCTACAGTCGTTCTGTAAAACCCATCTTGCTGGTACGGCGTTCAAATACCACAAAGTTTATTGGAGTTGTAAATGTTTACTCCAACATGTTTAATTTTACTACCCTGCTGTGAAGGGTCCAACCTTCTGGCTTCATTGGAAAAGCGTAGGAGACAATTAGTAATACAAAGCGATCTTTACAAAGATGAAACGTTAACTAGTTTTTATTTAATCTTTTGTAGCACCCTGGTCTTCAAGAAAAATGAACTATATTGAAATCCTCCTAGTGTTACAAATAATAAACAGTAGAGGTCAGTGTTGGCTGCAGCGCCTGCATACATGCAGACCAGCATTTGAAGATAAAATCCAGCAGCTGAGAAATATCAAAATGTCACTGACCCGTTTCCCATCAGAAATAGCAACTCAGTTGCATGAGAGAAGTTTAGCATCTTACATCATTTCTAAGTTGAGAACGCTTCCTTGAGATTTCTGTTCTCTGAACCACTTTTATCTACATGTTTGTCTGCAAGGCAGTGGTGGAAAGTAACTTCATATACATGTACAGTTTTGAAGAACTTGTATTTAATTACCTTGTTTCCACTACATTTCAGAAATAATTACACAATTCATATAGTATAAATACTGGATTTGGCTTTTACACATAACCTATTGTGATAAATGCAATATATGTGCATAATTGGTATTTAACTAAAGATTAAGGTTTTTCATTCAGTACAAATCATATGATGAGCTTTCAAATATGGTACATTGCTGTAAATGAAATGACCCAAAAGCATATAAAGTTGTTACCTCAAATAGCCACAACACGAACACTTAAAAAAAAGTGGTCATTCTACAAAATAAGTGTGTTTCTTGTGATACATTTTTCCAAAGAATAGACTATTACTTAAGTAACATTTTCAAATGCAGGGCTTTAACATGTAATGTATTATATCAACATTGTTGCTTTCACTTAAATTCAAGATCGGAATAGTTATTGCAAAAGGACCAGTTTGGCATTGCATCTTCAAAACCTAGTAATGTTGGGCAATGGAGCGTTTACAGACACTGACCGACTAGTGATATCTTTTGGCTTCAATGAACACAATATCACACGCGCACGCACGCACACGCACACGCACACGCACACTCTCTCTCTCTCTCTCTCTCTCTCTCTCTCTCTCTCTCTCTCTCTCTCTCTCTCTCTCTCTCTCTCTCTCTCTCTCTCTCTCTCTCTCTCTCTCTCTCTCTCTCTCTCTCTCTCTCTCTCTCTCTCTCTCTCTCTCTCTCTCTCATACACATATGGAGCTGGTCCAAACAGGCAGTAAGTTGATTGATCCAGGCTGACGAGCAGCTCACTATTTACATGGCCCAGGGTGAGCCGGGAGGATCCTAATGTTAAAACTATGTGGCTTGTGTTTAATGCCGGTGGAGCCAGCATAAACACGGCAGTGCAGGAGCACAGGGGTCAGAGTGGTTTAGAGAGCACCTCTGACTTATAGGATTACTTTAGCGCTGAATCAGAATCTGTCTGGCTACCCTTCCGACCCTCTCACACAAAATACTGTATTTGAATAATAAACAGACAGGCACTACTTTACATACAAACATTCAAACACAAACTCACGTTATGCTCCTAAGGTATTCTAGTATTTCAGTGAGCTGGGTTTGGATGTGCTCCCAATGCTGTTTGTTTGTTTTATGGCTTTGTGGAAACAAAACCGCACTCCACTCCAGAAATTGTGTGTTGAAAGTAAAATATTTTAGCTACATTTGCAGGGTGTTGACTGGGCCTGGAACAAACAATGTTAGATGAATGGTCCAATGGATTTTACATACTGACATGCATCCTATATCAAACTGGGGTGGGGGAAAGTTGATCCATATGGTACTGATAAAACAGGAAGTCAGAGTGGTGTGTGTGAGGCTCCCTGCATTTTGACATGCTCAAGATAGGGAGCTGCTTTCCTCTTTAGTGTCCAGGCAAAGGTATTCCAAATGACAAACACAGAATGGTTCATATTTTCAGAATGACAACATACTGTAATAATACACACTGGTATAAACAAAGCAGTGGTTCAATATTGTTTTATGATTCATGCTTTGTATAGTTCTGAAGTTTACCAAGGAGGATGTTTATGAGAACAGACTTTGTAAAACAGCCTGAGGTAGTGTACTCAGTTCTAAGGAAGATCCTTTTCTCTCAATTGGCTGACTTCAAAGCTTTGCCAAACTGTAAATCAAGACCATTTCGGTTGAGTTATCCATCACGAACGCTACAAGGACATGAGTGTTAGAGGCAATACAAGGCATTACCTGGTTATACAAGATTGTCAAAGTATGTGGAAAGTCATGCAACTACTAGGTTATGACCTGGAAAATGAATCATTAGGGAGCATGAGAGGAAAACACTTGAGACAGAGACTAATTACTCGGCCCAAGGCAGTAGAGACACACCACACATTTACTGGCACTGACTTTGCAGCCAGTGACACATTTTCATTTTGTCTGCCCGTCCACAAGATGCTCTACTGATCGGAATCTGGTATCTACAAGCTGCCAAATGACCGCATGAGGCTGTAGTACAATATGTTGACTGTAGTACAGTGACAACAAGACAGGTGAGCCAAAACATGAGAGCATTGCCTGCCATCAGTCCGAGGTTAGTTTACAGTTAGCAGGGCTCCTCTTATCCGTGTGATACATTTGTCATTAGTTACAAGTCCTTGTTAAAAGATGTCTAGGAGCGGCACGTCAACAGTTCTCTAAAACAAACACACTCCTCGCCCTCACAACAGCATCAGATTATGAGAGGGTGTGAAAGACAGACTGACAGCTACAGCGGTAGAGAGAAAGGAAACAGAGAGAGGGTGATGCAGTGAGAAAAGAGAGGAAGGTCAACACTTTCTCTGTGTCTTTCATCAGCTTGGTGAGGTGCAGTTCCTCCTCCTGTCATCCGTTGGAAATAATTATCAAGGGAGATGAACGCCAGGTCAACTTGCTCCCTTTCACTCTTACACACACAAATGTTTGAGGATATATTTTTCGCCTTGTAAATGTTCGTTAATCCGAGTTTGAAAAATGCAATTGGTTTTTCAGGACCAGGTTTAATATTTTATTTGAAAACTTTACACGGTAAAATGCACATACAGTCTACTAGCAATTCACAATATACTTTTCACCTCACAGATCCATACAATTGTAATGCCTGCATTTCTATTCACAGTTTTTGTCACGCAAAATTATGTCATGCAGCGTCTGTTATAATTCTCCAAACATTCTTGAGAGGTTGTCAGTGAGCCAGTTTTTCTTGGAAACACTTCAGAAGTCTCATATGGGGAGAACACAGCACAGGTTAGACAAACTCAGCTCCGTAAAATAAACTATGGAAAATAAATGTTTTCAATAAGCCAGACAATCAGTCAAAATCATTTAAATAGGACAATGTATTGATTCTGCTGGATGTGATGTTACACAGTGACTATATCCATTAATGCAGGGACCATTCATCTATCACTGAAGTATATTAAGAAGGAATTTAAAATAAACTATTTGAAAAACCAGTTTAAAATGAATTGTTCTTGTACAGAACTACATGGTGTTTCAGTCATTCTGTGGTTCATAAACATTTCAATACAAGTCTACAATTGCAAAAACCATCAGTTGCATATTTTGTGGTTGTGGTGAAAGTGTTGAAACAAGGAATCCATTGATTATTCCTTCTTGCTGTAAGTCCAACTTGATGTCTCATCATTCTTATTTAGCCCAGTGCAACTATGTAGCTTTCAGTTAAGATTAATTGTTCTATGTCACATAAGATGATAGATGTCAAGCAGCGTATTTGACTAAAGCTATCAGACAATAGCATGTAACAGTTGTAATGTCAGTAACAGAGATGAAAGAGATCAGTGTCTGCTCAGTCCTTCCCTCATCTTCGTGTTTAAAAGACATTTGCTGTGAGAACCAAGGCACCTGTTGTGCATCAGGGATATTTCAAACAGCAACTCTGCTCAGGAGACAGGAAAAGAGAGACAGGCTGCATCAAACTGAGAGGCACACACAACCTGTTAAAACACTTGATTCCTCAGTACGATGAGAAATGATGCAAGCTACTCAGAACAAAAGAACATTTATTATGTTATAAACTGCTAGAATATGGGGGGAAAAAACGTGTAGTAATTGACATCAGCTTGTATTAGCACAAGGGGTTTGCTTGGCACAGCCATAAAATATGCCTTGGCGAGTACAACACACAGGTAAATGCATTTCCAACTTTCAAATGTATTCCTCAAGAACCATGTAGCTTCTAAGACTGACCTTTTATTCAACTTAGCTGGCTAATGCTGGCAGCCACACATCCCTCTGAATGTTTCCCAGATCAGTAAAACACTGCCAACAAGACGTCTTAGATATATTTGTGGCCTCAGCTTTTATGAATAAATTTACCTGTAATAAAATAATACATGAAGTTGGTGCCATGCAGGGAGGAGCGGCATCAAATGGTCTGTATCTGAAGTTCGATTCTTATTTTAATTAGCAAATACAAGGTATGTGTGGTTGGCGCCTGTGGGATTTTTTTAATATGTGTGCAGGGCATCTTGAGAATATCAGGGAAGCAGGGAGCCACAGTATGTAAACTGAAAAAAATGGGCATTGGCAATCAGCCAGTGTTTTCATGCTTTTCTCGGTCTGTTTCTTTCTGTCGATCTGGGTCTCATTTATCCAGGTTCTGTCTTTGTGCTCCTGGAATGTAACCTACTGTCTGTTCACCTTCTCTCTCACGGTTAAAAGCCATATATAACTTCCTGGATACATGGCAGTTTCTGTGTCTAACGATAACAGATTTCAACACTGTAAGCATATGTGGACAGGTGCAGGCCGCTGCTATTACTGCCGGATCTGCTTTATTATTTCCTTGTGGAAAACTTAAACAATCAATCCCAATCAGATCCATAAGGTCCTGAGCAACAGAGCAAGCTGAGCAGCTACACCTCCACTAATTAGACTTGGGGGAGCAAACATGTGCTTTTGCATCCCCATTTTTTGATAATACAACTTTGCTATTTTTTTTTTTTTTTTTTTTACATTTTAGCTATTTTGGATAAAAACATGTATAGTTAAAAATTACATTTGTAGCACCCTTAGAGTCTTACCACCAGAAAAGCATGTTACACTAACTATGTCACTGCCTTCTGAATATCTGTCCGGTTGGTTTTCAATCGTCGCACTCAGACAAATCAAGACCAAAGTCAGACAGACTTGACTCTGTTGGTGCAGGCTACAAATGAAACATCAAAGTTTGTGGATCTTGCAAAAAGGTGAGACATGATGATGTTGAAGCACAGGAACAGGTAGATGAGACAACTTTCTGGATGTCAAAGCTATGTAGTGTGTTATTGGAGTAGCTGGCTGGCTACCCCAATCACTCTCTCCCACACGCTCTCCCTCCTATTCATTCTTCTTCAATCATGCCCAGCTTTATTGGCTCTATTTTACAGGACATACCACCTTCAGGTGTTAATTAAATTAAAAGACTTCCTGCCATAATTCCCTGTGCCTGTCACTAATCTTGCACCCCCACTTCAATCTATAACTAGGCGTCCATGATCACATCCATAGACCCTCTCCCTGGAGATCTGACTCCCCTCCATCTCAAACCAAGCCAGTGGGTCAGTGTGTTTTTGTTTTTTCTTTTGTTACTGTGGGCTACAAATAATTGGTTACTGCTTCAGAAGCTGTGAAGTGATTTCTCTAAAGACATGCCTGCCACATACAATAGGATTTCAATTAGCCATCCCAGTAGAAGGAATTTTTCTTTGAAGCGGGATCATTAAAACTGTTGGACTTGTGTCTTGTGCATATGGTTCCACTTTTACTATTTCACTGATACAATCTGCACAAGGAAAATCTAAGTATTAAATCAGGAAAGAAAAATTCAAATCAGTTAGCTGAATAAAAACAACTACTAATTAAATCCACCCCACATACCTGACAAATAATGAGGCACAGTTGTCATGATCCTGTGTCTCCCTAACCTGCTACCACTCCTCGTGTGGCTCTCTCCCTTGCTCTCCTTGTATGTGTGTGATTGTTTGAATGGAGACTGGTGTGCCGGAGTGTGAGCAGTGCCACACCAGCTGCTCCTCATCTGAGTAATCAAGCCCTCTTCAAATACTCAGCCCTGCCACTACTACGCTGCCAGTTTATTATGCTGCAAGCCATTTCTCATGCATTTATCCTGTTTTCCTGTTGTAGCCTGCTTTCCCTTGCCTAACCCTGTCTCATGCAGTTTCGCCTGCTCTCTTTTTGGCTCCTGTCTCCTAGTCTCATCTCCTCAGTCCTGCTTCCCTGCCTTGGGCCCCCATTTCTTCCCAGCTTCCAGCCAATGCCGCAGCCCCAGGTTCCCAGTTTCTAGCCGATGCTTTCCTAAATCTGCAGTCCATTTCCTCAGCCTTTACAATAAATACTTCATTCTTATCATATTCCTGTCTCCTTACAAATGAGTGTAACAGCATTAACAAGTATGTGAATTTTAAGTTCCCATACAGTTGTAAGGTACTCTCATTTATCTATGCCATATCAAGTCTCAAAGGCACTTCCCTGACAAAGCTCCCATTCCTGTCCAAATACTGAAACACAGTTTGAGGAAGCGTAGACCTTGAGTTTTGCGTATACTGTATCTCTCTGACATAACGAAGATCTTTTTTAATCTTTTTTTCAGCTGAGATTTTACATGACTTCAGCTGTGCATAAGCCTACATGTGGAATAACATCTTGGCACAGCAAGCAGTTTGCAAGGGCAACAATGTGACAAAGCAGAGATATGATTACAATGTCACCTCAGCTTTTTTCCGTTGTCACACATTGTCCTACAGTAAGTCGAACAATGAATCAATCAGTCCCTATTTAAATAGCATCAAATCACAACAAAAGTTATCTCAAGGCCCTTTTCACATAGAGCAGGTCTAGACCATACTCTTCATCATAATAATAGATTGGATCCTTGTGGTGTTTGAAAGGAATCCAAAATAAACCTTTTAGCTGAGAGCAGGACTGAGTAGAAATTACATTTCAAAGAAATAAAGAATAAGTAGCAAATATAAACTGTAAACTGAAACAATACAGCTCTTTGAACATCAAAGAAAATCATTTTTTCTTTTTCTTTTTCTGTTAATGGTGGTAGTTTACAGCACTTTCCCAGAAACTGCATACTTTGTTTAAAATATGTTATGTAAAACTGTGTTGGTTTTTCTGGAGCTATTTATGAACAGATGGGCTACAGATTATGTTATGATTAATTAAAAAGGCACTACAGAACATGAATAATCAATGCAAGTGAAGTTGGTTTTAGAGGATAATTCTACATCATTAAGACTATGATTTTGTTTTTGACCACTGTCACTCTTTAATTCTGCTGTTATTGCATGAAAGGACCTTTGAGACAGTGAATTTCAGTGGTGCAATGCTGTTTTATGCCCTTATAATGAACTCTTGACTGCTGTCTTGGAACTGGGCAAAACTCTAGGCATGAGCTTCCTTTGGCAATGAAGCAAAACCACAACCAGAGCACTGTGGCTGTGTTAGTGAAAGTCCCCCCACTTCCCTCCCTAGTACCGGGCCCATCCCCAAGACACCCCAGCCTCTCCCTGTACTGGACCAGCAGACGTGGGAGGCCAGTCCTCCAGGCCTTGAAGGCAGGATGAACACAATGATTAACATGTTTTCCAGACCCCTAGTTTTTATGACCTTGACATTCAACTATCTTCTCATGACAAGTGGTTAATCTTTTGGCATGGCGGTGGTAATAACTCCCCTTTCCTGGTGAGAATCTAAGATCCCACAGCGAAACAGTGAGAGGGGGGCTAGAGGCAAGAATGCCTGTCTGGCCACGGACAGGGATGAAGACAGTGGGATGGAGAGGAAGGAATCAGTAACATCAAGGGATGGGGAGAGGCAACAAGTAATGGAGGGAGGGGTGCAGATGGGCAATTAGATGTCTTGGGAATTGAACAAATAATAAAGGAGCATGTGATAGAACAGAGCAAGGAAGGACAAGGTTAAGGGAGCAAAAAGGAAGACAAAGAAAAGTTCAAAGACAGGGAAGGAATAAGGGCTGCAGAGAGTTACAAAGTATTGAGGAGTAAAGGACAAATGGTGTCTGATCTCCCAGCTGCTTTAACAGCAAAGAATATTTCTCACATCCTTTTTCCAGCCAACAGCCAAAACAACTGTGAGCTGATGTAGTGCATGTTGCTTATTTACTTACAGGGCATCCACTGGAGTAGAACATGAAAAGCATCATTGTTGTCTGTGCAGAGGTTCACGCATGTTGATATTAATTCCACTGCAACAATGTTAGTGTGTATGTGATTGAAATCGCTAACACAGAACAATGAAATGTTTCTGATAAAGATCAGTGACTAATGTAAGATTGACTCATTAAGCTCATCATTTTGACTTGACTGATAGTACAATCTGACATGCATCCTTTGAATGTGTCTTTCACAATGCGTACCTTTGATGAAATCAAGCATATAGATTTGCATGCAACACTTTTTGACTGAATGCTATTGTGAACAAAACAGTGGAGGAATGATTGTGAATGAGTCACCCAGGTGAATTTGCGAACAGAACATCAAGTGAAACGTGGGCGTAAATACACAGAAGTGCTCACTCAGACACCAAGTTTTTCCATTTCACCCCACTTGTATTGTTCTCTCACCTGATGCCATGAGCATGAGTGTAGGTCTGTAGATGGAAAATGGGTATATATTCAATTCAGCTCATTCAGCCTTTACTGTCCACAGAGGGCATGTCTGGTGCAGCATAAAAATAATGGGAGAAACATTCTGTTCATACCAAAACAACAAAAACACTATCAACAAGTAACAAGCAGACAGCAACAACAAACAAGACTATAAATAACAAGTAATAGCAAACATCAAGTTTACAAAGTGCAATGAGTAAAAAAAGTATAAGTAGTAAAATGTACAAAGTGGACTGTAGTTCATGTTTAATGGCAGCAACTGCCTTATGTAGGAGCCTTGAGTTCTGGAGTTCCTGAGTCTAGGGACCCTATACCTCCGCCCAGAGGGCAGAAGGTGGAACTCCTGGTCCTACTCCTGATCTTTGTTGTCCTCTGGAGTGGATGGCATTTGTGTTATCCTTCCATTGCTGTTTGTTGTTGTTTGGAGGTACTAAGAATCTCATCATTGGACAGGCCTCCATTAACTCCCACTCCCTGGGATCTGTTCGTCAACAAGTCCAACATCCATCCCACCAAGGAGAGGTCTAAGGTGAAAGTTGGATGAGACCCCCCCATTGCTCCTATAGGCAAACTGCATGGGGTCCAATATGACTTCTGTTTTGTTAATGATAATATATTTGATGATTCTGTCATTCTGGGACAGCTGTGGCTCAGGAGATAAAGCAGGTCGTCCACTAATCAGAAGATTTGCAGTTTAATTCCCGCCTCCTCCAGTCCGCATATCGATGTGTCCTTGGGCAAGATACTTAACCCTTAATTACTCCCAATGGCTGCAGCAATGGTGTATGAATGTGTGTGTGAATGTTAGCTTCCCCCTGATGAGACTACAAAAGACTACAAAAGCGCTATATAAGTACAGTCCATGTACAGTCCAACTACCATTTTACCATCTCAAAACATTTCACCAGTGAGAGCAACTGGTTCTTTAGCAAACTTAGTACTTAAACAGTGGCTTTTTTCCAGAGCATGGATAGCCTCTGTTAATTCAGAGAGGTCTGAAACATGTGCTGCCTGATGTTGCAAATTGGGGTTGGCCCAGGATATAAGAATTCTATCACTAACACAATCAGGGTTACAGCTTTTTCTGACTAACTTCAAACCATAGACTGCTCTATGACAGTTGGTTCTCCAGTGGACACAAGTACACTAATACAATTTCCTTCTTTAAAGTAATGTTCATCAAATCTCAGATAACAGTCATTAAGTCCATTTGACAGGTCAGTGTTATCGTGAAATGAGCCACAGGGAACAGAACCCCCACTAGCACTCTTTTGCACCCCTGCCATCAAAGCAGATCTAATACCGATTTATTTCCGTTTTGTTTTCCTGCTTTACCTCCAGACAGGCCTGCACTTTCTCCAAAATACCTCCCATCGGGTAAGCCAGCTTCTTCTTATTTAAGCTGGCTATAAGGGACACTCGTGGTTTGTTGTTGGGGTATATTTTTTCAGGAGCCCTAGTGACATAGATATCCCCACAAAACTGAATGTAGAAACTAGCAACATCAGCTAGCTATTGATGTGGGTTGGGATCTTGGTTAGTCTCCGTTTCCTTTGTCAGATATGCCCCCCTAACTTAAGCAATATGAGTTGTCTGATGTGTAGAGACCAGACTTTGGGAAGGAGCTAGCGGATTGTTTTTTTTAGTGGTTGTATTGAATCCTGTCCTGCTTGGTTTGCATGACTAGACCACAGGTAGTATAGAGCAAAGTCCAGAAAATCAAAATATGGAGTGAGTCCATGATGACTACACTTTGGCTGAATTCTACTTCTTTGCACTTCCCTATCCTGCCAATAAACACTATTTACAAAACAAGAAAACAAAATGGATAAGGTGTAGATGGCATGGATGCTAGTTTGGGCAGCATCATCTTGGCCCCATATTGCATCAGACATTAGATTGTATATACTGTATATGGCATTGTTTTAATGTTTACATTTGTATTCCATCAATGAGAAAAAGGTTCTGGTCAAGTCTCTTCTTGATGCATGTTATGATAATAAGTGAAATTTTACATGAAAGTGAGTACAGTATTTGAAACGCAGTTACGGTACAATAAAAGTGCTCTGGCTGCAAGCTAGCTGTAAGCAATGCATATATATATATATATATATATATATATATATATATATATATATATATATATATATATATATACTCACACACACACACACACACACACACACACACACACACACACACACACACACACACACACACACACACACACACACACACACACGTACATGTACGAGTATGCACTTCTAACATCTTGTGTCACTCTCAATAAGAGATATGAATGTTGAGCTTTGTTTTCTATAAAGCAAAGTAATACAATCCACTTTGTTGTACCGTTACAGATGGCGTTGTCAGGACGATACTGAATCCTCTGGAGAGTGTAAAAAATTTGATGTCACTCCCAGTGATTGTTTGATTACAGTCTCACCCCTCTCACTAAAGACTTGACCCGGCCATTTTCTATTCTGTGTGGTCTCCACATCGTTCTGTCATCTCTCTCTCTTTCTCTGCTCCTGTGTCTCTCTGCCTCTCTATCTCCTTCGATTCATACCTCCCCTCCCTCCCTCCCTCTCTCTCCCCCTCTAGCTGATGTCAACCACCTGTCTGTGTGGGACCTCCCACACCCATCCTCTGTCTGTTAGCAGCATGCCATGTTCAGTGTGTGAGCAGAGCTATGGTGAAAGAGATAAGGAGGCTGCTTTCCAGTGTGTCTGCATGTGTGTTTGTGTGTGACCTGCAGCCAAAGCGTAGATGAATTAATATTTACTGTGGAGCCTGATGCTTCAGGCTTAGCAAAGAATCCAGCAGAGTGAAATTGCTTCCTACAGTGTCATCCTCCCAAAATTCCTCATGACTCACCATTTTTACACACAAGTTTGTACTAAAACAAATCTCAATGACAGATAAAACAGGTTGTTAGAGAGCAGAGGTGGAGAAAAGGGTTTGATAATCCTTCACACCTCAGTAGTTGTGTTGGTATCCTGTCTGGCTAAAACAACTATACAAAGAATGACCCCTTATTAATCTGAGCTTGTTGTGTAGGAGACAAATCTGTTATTACTAGCCAGTGGCTCATCATCCTGCATGCTGTGCATTCTCAAATCGGCATAATCCAAATAAGTGCATAATAAGTGGCTTCACTTGTATCCTTGGGGCTAAGGCATGTGTGTGTGTGTGTGTGTGTGCGTGCATGCGTGTGTGTGTGTGAGAATGTGTTTGATGCATATGCAACACAAACACAGACATACATACACACCTGTACATGTGAATTACACATACACTTGCACAAACCACATTCCTCCAATGCTGGTGTGGTTTATGTTTACAATTCTTCTGTGTATTTTCTTTGTTTGAGTTAACCTGATCTCCTTAAATAATTTGTAAGATCAGCCAAAACACAAGTGCCTCACAGCAAAAGTTAATTTCCCATTATTTGAGGCTTTGAGGTGAATTTGAATATTTGAAAAGATCAAGTCCTGTATTCTTGCCCTGTTGATGGCAACGAGGGAGACAACTTGTCCTGACAAGCTACAGTCAACCTACCAATTGGAAAAGAAAAGGAAGGAAAGTGAGAGTGAGGGCCTGTCATCACATCAATCCAAATGTACACACACACACACACACACACACACACACACACACACACATAAAAAGGAGTTGCGGTGAAACAATTCAAAACCCTAAACGTGCACTAAGTCAACAGATTAAGACCACAACACTGTTATTTTAGCAGGGTACAGACCCTGTAATTAGCTGATTTATCGGCTACCGTGTGTTTGGGCTGCATGCACATGCATGAGAGGAAAGCAGGCCATGTCTGAAAGTCATAGAGGCATTTAATGTGGAATGAGAAGGCATGTTTGCACATTCAGTTGTCATTTTGAAGCTTATAGAGTGAATACACGCACATGTGTGCAGACATAGAAACAGAAACACGCAGACACAGGCAAAAATAACCCTTTGATGGAACACCTGTCAAAATCAGATCTTCAACAGTCAAACAAAAAGACTGACTTACATTAACAGTCCTGGATTTAGTTCTCAATGCATGGAAAAGTCCAAACACAGGAGTGTATGATTGGTGCTGAAAACTAGGTCCATATGGGAAAAAGGTCCTGGGACAAAATAATTCTGCTCATGTCCAACAAGAATATCCAGTAAGTTATGAATGTCAAACAATGTTAGCTGTGATTTCCATCGTATAAATTTGCTTCCAAACATTGTGAGAACTTGTTTGTAAAGGAAATGTCAACAAGAATTACTGCAGAAAATAACTTTGCAGGTGACGTAACATTTCAGTGTTTTCCATTCTGCTCTGTGCTCTCCTGCTCCTGTGCCACATGGTTCAGGATCCTGACATGCAGTGACCTCTAGATCCCCATTTTCCTCCACAAACACAAATGTAACCCTGAGCTCAAACTCTGACCTTTTACCTCTCCCACTGATTCCAGACAGAACACTTCAGCTGTTCACTTTACACCAGATGTTCTTACCCTATTCTGTGCGTTGACCTGTGGCAGACTGCAACTCTGGTGACCCAAGAGATAACCAAAGGAGGGTCTGGGTTTATGTTTTGACCCATTAATTAACTCTTTTTTCCCCTAAACAACGATGCATTGTTTAGATGTGCAGACATTGCATATCTCTCACAGACACAGAAATAACTTATTTCTTTGGCTAAACTATGTTTTGTTCTTGTAAGGTTATGTCATCAAAGTTAAGGTTGGAGTAAAAGTGAAATTAATTCTTTCAATTTGTACTCTCTGTTTCAGCAAAATATGCATCAACCAGCAAAATAACAAGACTCTTCTTCTTTGTCAGCTTTCAACAAGGTTTGAAAATGCTTTGGTTTTCATACAGCTGTGCACACTGTGTTATAATTTGACTAATATTTGTCTCAACAATTTTTGATCAATATGGCCCTCTATTGTGGCATATATGGGGCTTTGACGGTAACAATGCCAGCAGTATGCAAAGACACAAAATTACTGATAAATTCTGAAAAGGTCATCCAGCTGGAATGTAGTGGTTTTACGTGATAGGCTTGTGTCATAACAAGTCTGTTTACTTAGACCTGGGGTCAAAACCAAATGGGACATTATTCTGGTAGCTGACAGTGCTGCTAAAATGGTGAATGTTTAGGAAGCAGGGAAAGGCAGGGGGAGATAGTGCTTTAAGAAAAACTGTAAAAAAAAAAAAAAAAAAAAAAAAAAAAGAAGAAAAAAAGAAGTGGATCAGAGGACGATCAGGTCTGCTGGTAATGGTCATGCATGATTCAAAGTCAGCTCATCAAGAATATTTAACTAACAGCAAGTGTTATGAATAACATCCTTCACTAATTAGGCTAATAACTAGTGTGTCGACTGGTAGAAGATTATGAGCAGGCAACCTCAAGCTTTTGTGATCTGATAAGAGTATTCAGACATCACTGTTCTGTGTAATCAAACTCTTAATTGTTTTTTTGTTGCCAGATGGCACTGTCCCAGATTTTGGTATCATTAGCAAATAACAAGGAATCTTTTTGGGAGGCCTGTAACAAATGTGTGTAGCACATTATTAGTCTTTAAAGGTTCCTGCAGTTAGTGTTAGATCCTGAGGTTAAATAGCCACAGTTAAACTGACAGTCCAGGTGTGCTGTCGCAGCCTCACCCCCTCCTGCCCAGGTGTACTATACAGCACTGCAGTCTAGACAGCTTGCAATTAATTCCATCCTTTATCTGTTAAAGTGGTGGATTCTGTCATGTTTTGAGGACTGAGGCATTTTGAACACACACAACTTCTATTAAACACAATTAATCAGATAAGTAGTGAGTAACACTGTTTTATAGTTTATCACCTATTCACCTGACATAAAGCTTTACAAGAAGGTACGCACAATCCAGAGATACCAACCTTTCTTCTCTCTCATACACACACATATATGCACACACAAACACACTGGTGTACCGGTGCTAACATAGGGAAAGCTGTAATTCAGCTTCAAAGGGAAACCTGAGACGGTCATGAATAATCACAGACATCTTTGTCTGCAGGGGGAAAACAGCACTGTCCATCTGCCCTCCATACACATACGCACACTAGGTTAAATTTGTTTGTGCCAGTTTATATGCTGTGTTTGGCTGGGTTGCAACAGCAGGCCATCTCCACATACACGTCTGTCCATCACTGAATCATTAAAAGACTGAGTGAGGAAGTTATACAATTGGTCGGCCAACTAAAGAGTACAGCACCTTGATATACAACTACTGTATAACAAGTGCTATAGAAATAAACTTAAACTAACATAAAAACAAATATATCCATGTCTGATGGTAACCAGGGGACCTACAAATTTAAAGCCCTCTTGTGTTTCATACATGGTCTGCCCATATACTAGATTTTGACCAATCTTGTTAGCAATGCCACTGGGTGCACATTTGGGTTTTGAAGAATATATCAAGTATGACCATTCCCATTTTAATGCTTATCAAAGTCAACCTTTTTGCCATGAAAAATAAATGCTCTTGATATTGTGCGGAAAATAAAATTATGCCACTGTAAATATATGAGAAATGCCACCTTTATGCATAACTGACAGACAGCTGATAACAATTACATCAGAAGTGGTATTGGAAAAAAAAGGCTGATTATTCCAGATCGCAACATGATGTTGGCTGTGAGGATGTTTATAGCTTGTTCAGCAAGCCAGTTCTAATTGCGTATTATAGATGGACCAGACTAAAGTTTAAAAAATCTGCAAATTTGAAGTTTCGACTGTGTCATAGAGTGTTATAGGATAAAACACTGTGTAAATAGGAAATAGCACATCAGGCCAGTAATGGACTGAGATTGATTGATGATGTAATGAACTAAATCTTTAAATAAACCCTTATTCAATGTTTTTCCTGCCTCCTGAACTTGTGAATACACTGGTTTATTAAGAAGAAAGTTCAATTTGAATAGAAGGAACACAAGTAAAAGAAAATTTGTAGACTAAGTTTAGATAGTTTAGAGTAGTTTAGTTTACACTTTTAAATTTTAAGGAGATATCACATTACATTAGTTACTGAAATGTGTAAAAATGTTATGACTGTTTGCTAAAAGGTTCTCCATCTACACAGATGGCAAGGGTTGCCTTCATCAGTAACAGTATTAAATGTCATTTTGAGGAGGATATGCTCTGAATTATCCCGTGTCAACCACATGGACAAAGTACAGTATCTGTTGAAGTGTCATGCAAAATATATGGCAGGACTTCTGCAGCTCTTTTCCCACTTCCTTTGTGGATCAACAGAGAGGTGATGAAAACACAGTCAGCTCCCCTCTGGCGCATGCTGGCAGCAAAATCGAAGCCTGTAAACAATTCTAAAAAAATCTTTTTGTACAGACTGAAGCATCTTTCTCTGGAGAGAGCTTTACTCGCTGGCCTGCACTCAAAGTTTTGATAGGTTTTCTTATCCAACACAGATGTGCACATGTATGTACAATGCTGTAGAAGCAGATAAAGTACAGTTATGTGTGTGATAGAGGAAATACAAACAGTAGTCAGCTAACTGAGTTGTCACTTCCATTTTCTATTTGTGTAAATATTAGAAAACCTTAACCAACCCTGCTTACTTGTCTTCATCTTCTCCCGCCCATAATTATATCAAAATAACACAATAGGTTTAACGTTTATATTGGTCTATTGCAGATAAAGCCTTTAGTTTATAATGTTTGTTTGTGAGTGTAAATGTTGTCTGCTGTGACATTCCTCCCCTGTCAAAGCCCGAAAGGAATTCCCTAGTAGGAATGGCAGGCATGAGGTCTGTGTTTAGCATACATGCTTGCACACACATACAAACAAATGCATACAAATATAAATATCAGAATTAAAAAAAAGATAAGTTGCACACACACATATACAAGCACCAGGCCCCATCCAGGCATAAGGATAACCTCAGCAGCATACTTCATGTTGGACACTGGAGCTCATCAGAATCTACAAGTCCTTTGAGGGTTGTGTAACATGAGCAGAGAGAAAGACATAGAAAAAGAGGGGGAGACAGAGACAGATATGAAAAAAGGGGGAGAGAAAGAAGGTAACCTAATGTCCCAGGAGTTTTCTGAACACTGAACTGGTTCCCATTGAAGTTTGGAGAAACCCCTTTTCTTCTAATCCTCACCTCTATTCTCTCTTTCTCGCTCTACCCCCTCTCCTCTTCCATCTGTATATATATCTGGCAAACTACTGCATGTGACTGGAGACAATTAAAGAACAAACCCAACAAATCTTAAATTAATTAACTTTTGGTGCCTAATGTGAGTTGTCCACTGGAATTTTCTACCCCCAACAGAGGACCAACTGGCTGCTGCTGAGCTCAATCCCAATTCAGAGACTCCACTTTCACTTAATGACAGGTATGGAGAAAATTTTAGGGCAACATTTCTGAGAGAAACTCTTCTCTTATCTCCTTTATTGCTCAATGTCTCTGTCCAATATGCACACACCACACATATTCACACCATTTTTAATTACTGTTTTAAAATAACAAGATAGTACTCACCACCCTGTTAATACTCCTTGTCTTTTTTCCCCAGTGAGTGAAAACTTCCAGAGAAAGTCTGTTATATTCCACCTCACTCTCCAGGCCAAGGGCAGAATTATCCCAAACTCCAAATCCCGCTCCTGCTTTTAAAGCTGTGAATCCAGGTCTCGGGCCATCCACTTCTGTCTGTCTCCCTCCCACACTCTTTGGGAAATGGATTGTTCTAAAAGTTTAGTAAGAGGAGTCCCAAAAGCTGCTCCCTCCCTTCTGTGTGGCTCATGACGGGTCCTAGTGCCTACTCCTTCCACGTGCTTCTCTGGAAAAAAAAGAAGCACAGCTGCTCCTCATTTACACCTAGCTGCTGTTATTCATTTTCTCCTTCCATTTGTCCCTTTTGCGCAAATTGGTGGAAATAAACTTTCACCCGGGGATGATTCAACTTCTTTTCACGTGAGACTTGACGTCACCTAATAGTGAGGCTTTCCCTGTGTGATGCAAGCTTCCCAAGATTGCCTTTATTGTTCCACACCTGAGTCATTGCTACCTTGGTGTAGATACCCTTTGATACAGTCATCCTTGGTGTAAAGGATGGTTATGGTGGCTAAAGTTAAATTAAACAGCTAAGCGGACATTTCAGAAAATGTGGTGCACTGAATATGCCCATATTTTTCCCATTCACACTTTCAAAAACTGTACAGTCAAATGAAATTCTTGAACTTACAAGAAAAAAAAATTCTGGCATTTTGGCCCTGTTTTTATTGGATAGTGGGCAGTGAAGAGGTGGACGGGAAAGAAAGAGAGATGGAAATGACATGTAACAAAGGTTCCTGGCTGGAATCACACCAGACACGTTGCAGTTATGTGGCATGCGTAGTAACCCTTCGGCTACCGGGGTGTTCTGATTTACAAGAATAGAACTTTGATGGTCTGTTGCAACCAGGAATTCATCCCTGCTACTTGTCAATGTCTAATGGAGAGAAAAAGGGAAATAAGGCAGCAAGGATGTCAAGGAATTAATGGAGAGAGTTAGAGTTACCCCAAAGTGACAAACTTGTCAGGAAACTGAGATGTCTTGTGCAGGAACATTTGTTGAATCTCAATCGAGGAGAACAGAGTGACAAGTGAAACTACTGTGCAGTGTCACTTAATTCTGAGGTCTACTTCAGGACAAGAGTATTTAAACTCTCCACCAAATCCTTACCCTTACTACCTCCAAATATGGTTATTCTTCACACATATATACCTCTATTGGTTATTGAACTATAAACAAGTCACATAGCCTGTACACAGGTTACTTGCTATCTGTTATACTGTAAGAGGAACTTTAGAGAGTCAAACTACACAACTATTATATCCCCTCACCCTGGGTAGAGATCAGCCACACCCTGTATTCAGCGGGGCCTCTAGGCTCCAGTATCACAACAGTCCCTCTCTGACATTTCTCTGTCCCTCTTGTTTATGCATCTTTATTTTCATCTCACCCTTTTTCAGGTTCTATGCGTTTCTCTCTTTCATAGCTCCCACTGACCTGAACCGTATCATTGTCGGAGCCCCTGGCGCTGAGAAGACAGACATCCCACCCCTTTGCTCCGACAGACAGAGAGAGGGAAAAAAGACAGAGAGAAATGAGAGAAAGGAAGGATTGTGTGTCAGTGTCATCCCTTTACTCCTCCTCCTGGGAAAGTGGAATTCCATTACTTTCAGTTGACACACTGATAAGTGTTTCAGTGTTAATGAGAAAACTTTATTGGGTGCAAATGGGCCCTAGAAGAAACAACACAGGTGCTAACTTGAGAAGGGTCTCCAAGTTTCGGCATAAGAATTTTGACCCTTATTGATGAGTTCAAACCCAAGTGGGCACTTTCCTAAAGCCCACTTGGCTGATCTGATGTGTGTGTGTGTGTGTGTGTGTGTGTGTGTGTGTGTGTGTATGTGTGTGTGTGTGTGTATGTGTGTGCGTACAAGTGTGTGTCACTGTCAAAATTGCTTCAGCCCTTGTTATCGAGGCCGAGTCTGACAGGAGTAACCCAAGACGGTGAACTTTGATCCTGCACCCCACTCCAGGGTTGGTTAAGGGTGAGAAATGTTGAGGAGGGGTGAACTCTTTGGGCTGGGAAGGCAGAGAGGAGGTCAAGAGTGTGCCGAAATCCTCATATTTCAGACATTTGGATGCTTTGGACGGGCTGTATGACCTTGTTTCAGGTCTGGGCCTAATTACAGGTAATTTAATAACTGCATTGTTGATCAGGTTCCTTAACCTTGAGAGATTTGTCTAAGTTGAATGATTTAAATGATTTAAGAGTGCTCAAAGTTGCTGAGAATAGTAACATAACAGTCTCATTTATCACTGTATTGTTTGTATAAACCAACAGTACAATGCACGTGCATTGTAGTGCACATGCTTATTATGTAGGTGTGTGTTATAATAACTGGGATGAGTCACAATCCAGCTTTGATGTGTGGTTTTCAATCAACTGGTCTACAAATTCCAGTAAATGCCTGCAGCAACTTGAAGTCTTGCTCTGATGCCTCCACATGGTGCATAATTATTGTAATGCAATACTACATCATATTCATTGTTTCCATGGTCTGAAAAAAGTCGTTAGTTAATTCCTTTCTGATATGCAGCCATAAGGAACTGCATTTTAAGTGTGTAGTTTTGTGTGTCAAATTTTGTATTAGCATATTAAGTTGTTTAATAATTTAATGAGAAGAAATCAATATTTTTTAAAAAGTAGCTGCTGTGTGCCTGTTAATTATTAGGACATTTCTTTCAAAGTGTTACGTAATTTGGTACTATATGGGAAATGTGCCTTATACACTAATATGTAGCAAAACTAAGCACTCAAAATTAGTATTTTTATAGTATTTATTATTTTAGTAATAAATATTTAGCATTATAACATTTTAAAGCATTTTCTGTCAGTTAAAGAAATGTTAGGAGTCTAATTAATTAAGAGTCTTTGAAAATTGGCAAATATTTATGAAGCTGAATATAATGAGTTGGCACTTAACCTACTAAACCAGTTTTTCTGTTTTTCCTTATAATTTGTTGCAACTTGCACCACCCTCTCTGTAAAAGGCCAAATAAAATAACTGTTTAATATCTCCAAATTACAAATAAAGCTTGCAGGACAGTAATATAAAATCAAAGGATTTGTCTAATAAAGTGTTACATAATTATTATAAGATAATATTTTCTCTCCATAAATGAATTTCAGGTAACACAATTATTTCCATTGTTTGAAACAATATATGAGTTCATTCCTTTCTGACATGCAGCCTTAGGGCACCAGTGCAGTGCACTAGCACTGAGTTCACATCCAAATCCAAATACCCCCACTGTATTCTTCCAAGCACTTAACAACAAGCTAATCCTTCGCCACGCTCGATTCAGATCATAGATTATATCTGAAGGAAGTGGTCGGACAGGTTTCATTTTGGCAGAAAGATGCTGTTCAGGGACACTCAGGCCTGCTGAAACAGACACATATATGCATGTTGAATCACTCACCCCATTCATATCAATCATGCCAAGATTGATGTCATGCATCTCTGAATTTGAGCGTCATCTGCCTGTGTTTATGAAGATTCTCGTCCAAGTGAAGAAGAAGTATTAGGTCAAATGTAGCTTAGAACATCAGTTTACCAAGACTACTAAAAACATTTTCTCACATATTCCTTGTGGTGTCTATCCATGCAGATTGGTGTCATGTGTCAATGTTTTGAGATATGCATTCCTGATATTTAGGGTTAGGGTGTGTACCATTGAAAATGTGCATGTTTCCCAGTCTTCCTACGTAAAACTCATAGACATTCCTGACCTCCTTCTTTTTGTACTAAAACAATTGTATTAGAGCCATAGTGACAATGTTTTTGGAAACGGTTGCGATTCTTAAAAATGAATTTTCCTGAGCAAATGAAACCAGAGTTGTCAGTATGCCTGGATAAGGCTGGTAGTTGAGAAATTATATTTTGTTTCATTTTTCAATTTGAATGAACCACCCCTTTTAATGTCATATATCTGCCATTCTTTAACCCAGAGGGAATTAAGTGAATCTTTTTTTGGTAAATTATTTTGTGTCCTCAAATGTTTTTAATGAAACCAATAAATACTTTCTTTTTTTTTTCTTCTTAAAATATATGGTAGAAAGTATTAAAGTATAAAAATATTCATTGGTTTCTAGTGCCAGTATGCTTGTCACACACTGGAAGCTTTCATCGAAAAAGAGCTGGGGAAGTTCTCAAAGGAGAATGTACTTCTAAAGGACATAATGTGAGAAAAAAATATGAATTCATGTGTAAGCACACATTGTGCGAATATGATACTTCATTATTGCCCTGATACATCTGACATATATGAATGACTGTTCACCCGTTTTCTCAATATAAGGATTATAGGATCACACATGAATCACTCTGCATTATGTATATTTTCTTTTTCACATAATCATGTGTTAGACTCTGCTCAATAATGAATGACACATCTCTCCTCTAACATTTCCCATAGCATTCATTCTTTCTTTTCCTTAATGGCGAGTGAAAAATTATGCTAGAGAATTAGTCATTGATTGAGGCTTTCTGGTGCAGTTATCCATATGTCATGTGGAGGGTAGATGAATGGCTTAATTTCACCTGCACCTTTGTTGACTGTGTGTACCTATGGTTATATGCTTGTGTGCATGTCGTCCTGTGAGGCGACTGAATGGCTGTTCCTTTGCGCATTGTTGGGTTAGAGGGCTCGTCCTCCTACACCCTCATCATGGCCTTGCGCTGACGCATCCCAGAAGCCTCTTCACTCATTGACTCTTCTGTCCCCTTCCTCCCACGGTCTCACTATGCAGAATCCCGCTATTGTCCAACCAAGGACAGACTGTGGTGTACACAGGCTAGCAAACAACCAGGCTCACACTCATACCCACTGTGCGCTATGCACATACAGCATGTACAGATGCTGTACAGATCCCAAGATAAACAGAACATACCTGAACACATAAAAAAACCATCATATGACATAATATCAAAAAGTTTTTCACAAGCTGAATAGTTTGCAATGTTTCCCACAGTTTGCCCTCCAACCCTAATCTCCTCTCAGTGGAAACCGAGCACTTCATTAAATCCAAAGTCCTAGTGTGTGTTTATGTGTGTCTGTGTCTGTTGCTGTGGTTCTGTGCGCTGGGTAAGTAAGCGTATTAAACTTTAGCCTCTCTCACCATTGTTTCTGTGACATGCCCCACTGCTACTGAAACCAGTTCCCAGAGCTTTTGGAAAAATGTTGAATCAACCAACATCTTGTGTTAATTTTGCATCTGGTGCTATGCCAAAGTTAAGGGATGAGAAGTCTTATGATCATATGTTTTTGAACATCCCACTGTGGAGATGAACACTGATAAGGATTCCTTATTGATGTCAGATGACCCTCTGAAACTTAGTTTTTTAATGTGAAGAATTCATACATATTGAATGAGAATTTTAAACTCTCCCATGATTTCAGATCATTTATCTTATATTCTTAGTATATATATATACTATATATATATATTTATTATTATATATATATTATATATTATTATTATATATTCACACACACACACACACACACACACACACACACACACACACACACACACACACACACACACACACACACACACACACACACACACACACACACACACACACACACACACACACACACATTTTGTCAGCATTATCTCATTCTGTGACTATAGATTCATGGTAACCAGTGTCCAAGTTACCCAACTCTGTAGCAAAGTTCTTTAGCAACTGGCTGTTTCTCACACACAGAGGGCATTGTGTCCTGTAATGGAGCCCTGGCCTCAGGGTTTGTGTCTTCACAGCTCCCAACTCATATAGACATGTAGGCTTAGATCTCAGCCTCAAAACACATTGTTGCGGTTGGATATCCTGCATACAGTTTATTTCTCATATAGCCAAACAGCAAAAAAACAGAAAAGAAAGAAAGGAAGAAAGAAAAAACGCATACAGACGGAGATAGGGGCCTGAAATGTTTCAATAAAATGACAGAAATCTGGGAGCAGACTTGAGAGCTGCATACAGTACATTTCCCATGTGGAATATCTACCAAAAAATGAAACCAGCTATGAGAAGGAAGTCACTTGGCTCACATCCTTACCAACATATCAAAATCTGTTTTGTGGTCAACTTTCTAACAGCAATCACACAGTCATGCCCAAGATAGCACAAGTACATTGCATCTCACAATTTTTTTTTTTACAGAATCCAATTTCCCTCAGTCCTTAAGTCCCCTGATTTCTTTTCAGAGAGTACTTTTCCCCCTTTTGCATGAATGCCACAGATATGAGCCACACGTTTTTTTCAGATGTGAAACCTTTGTGACTCACATTCTACCTCAGTGCACATGTCAGAACATATCTTCTGATGTTTACACATCATACTGATAATTATTTCATCTTATTATTTGTCTGAGAATTTTTCCCATTCACTTTTACTTAATCTTTGAAGTCATTAACGCCACGAAACGTGAGCAAGCGAAAGGAAATTCCACTTCCTTTGTGCTGTTGCCAAATAAATTCAAGCAGACGCAGAACACAGGCAGATGACAGTTTCGACAACGATCGAAACTATTTTTTAAAATGACATACTTGCAGATACTGTATGTCATAACATCACTTTGTAATTTTCCAAACTGATGAGAACATAATTTCAACATTATATGGCCCACCTTGTCTGATAAGAAGTAGACCGGAAAATAGAATTTCTAGGATTTTACACATAAAATGTAATAAACCCATTATACACTACCAGTGAGACTGTTTTCCTAAAAAAAAGTCAGTCATTCCAGCAATTTGTACACTATACAAACAGTGTCTCAATATAGATAGTTCCTTTAGTAGACTTACATGTAGTACACTGTGTACACTATGCACTTGGTTGTGTAGTGTGTGAATTTCGAAAGAATAATGTCTCAAAGCAAACACAGCCCAGAACTGACCATGGCAACATTTGACAGCATCCTTCCATCCACAGTTTGTACTCCTGAGTCGAACTTGCCAAGTCCTTAACACACTGGAATGTAGAGCAACAACCTATTCTATATCCTATCGTGTGACTTCAGGGTTAAAAGAGATTAAATATAGGGTGACAGTATCTGTAGCCAAGCTTTATATATGAATAAAAGCCAATGCTGATCTGGCCTCACCGCTATGGATGGCCAGCCAACTTTTTGGGAAGGAGTACAGTGGTGGATGCAGGGAATTAAATGTAGAAACAGCTGCTTTTCAATAAATAACATACATAAATGATGGATGCTGTCAGGTTGCTAGCAGCTGAGATGACTGGTGGGTCTCACTCAGCCAGTGGCTCCAAAACATCTTTGAAAACACTGCAGCAGACTTAGAAACAGGCATTATTTAGATGAACTAACCACATATTGGGAATATACATAGTTACTTTTCGCTACTGAAAAAAATAATAAAACTCTGTTAAGTTGGTGGTCCCTCCCCTTCTGCTATATTGCTAAAATGGCAACCATTGAGGAGGAGAAGTGTCCAGTATTCCACATTCAACTTTTTGATCATGCACTGAGTACACCACCCATGTTTTTGCCATAATTGTCAGTGTGAACGCACGTATGCACTCAAAATATCAAGTGTAAGTACGGAAGAATGCAAATTGACGCAAGCAAAAGTTGTCGTAGGGAGGTGGTCAGGGTGGAAAGATGGGTTGACAAAACCTTTCCAACCAAAAGTTAATAGTTTAAAAAAAATGAAACAAAAAAAAACATGACCACAATCCTCCTCTGACCTTAACCACGTGGTTATTATTGTAACCATGATGACGAAGGCCCTACCATTAAGGAAGTAAGGAAATAGTAAAACTGAGATTTTTCCTAACAAAACCTTAACCTTTGCATTGTCGCCTAACAAAATGTGTTCAACATTTGATTTGTAATGGTTTTGGAAGGCACAGACAAAGATATTGATTCTCCGATTACTGCCGGGGATCAGAAAATGTATTGTTTACATTGCTAAATGGTGTATTTTGTCACCTAATTAGCACAATTTATAACAATTAGCATTGTTGGGCAAAGCTGTGGCTACAGAAAATGTGCCCAGTACCCAATGGCAGACAGAAAAACGTTGTGATTAGCTGGTAAAGAAAGTGAGGCATTTAGCTGCACAAGAGCCGCATATTTTCTTCAGGATTTGGTGGAAATCAGACCAGAACTAAAAGGAGAATTAATTATGACATAAAAAGTCATCAGGTGATTGTTGCTGCATGTCACTGCTCTGCTGGGGCTGTAAATAGGCAATTATTAGGCTAATATATCACATAGCAGGCATATTTATGTAAAAGACACCTCTATCTGATGACAAATTCTTTCTTTGATGGCAAAGGCTTTGTTTAATCTTCCATGAAGTACTTTACTCTGTTTTCCAGGTTTATCTTATCTCTCACTTTCAAAGAATGGTAATTTTGTAGTGCACAGTTGATTACACGTAATACTTGTATTAATTCTTTTGCCAGATGACTGTGCAGGTATACTGTGGTTCTCAGTAACCGCAGGGGCAACATTTAACTTGAAGGAGTGTACATAATTGGCATAGTAGTATCATGAAACCTGACATGAATATCTTATTAACATGGCAGGCCATAGATAATAAATTGCTTGCACAATGGGAAATGATAACAGTGAAATAACAAAAATGTGATGAAGAATTTTCCTCCTTATGTTGTAAAGTGTCCTTCCCTATTATCAAATACTAAAAATGCTTAAAGTAAACCTTTGGACTTAATTGAGAGATAATATAAAAAAATCGTTCGGCATTACTTCAACTCACAAATTTAAGAATAAAAACCTAATAAAAAAAATTCTGATGAATTGAAAAAAATATCAAGCATTAAAAATTCTAAATTTAAGAGAGGTGTCTCAAGTTGGGGTAAAAGTAGATGACTGCAGTACAGAGACTGAATGGAATGGAGAATTGTACAAACACACACACACACACACACACACACACACACACACACACACACACACACACACACACACACACACACACACACACACATAACAATTTCACAGGTGGTTTCACTCGGAAGCTAAAGTAAGCTTGGCCTCCCCATGAATATATTTTAATAAAGAAAAGACAAGGTATTATTCCCTCGTATGTGAAACTGATTCCTTTAGAGAAAAGAAACACAATCAGAGGCCATCTTAGCTGACCTCAACATTTTTATGGTGCCTGAGTCTGAGTCTTCAACTGACATGTAGCGCTAGCAGAAACAGTTAGCAAGTTTGCAGAATGGATGAATATGGGGGCCTCGAGTTTCTCTTAAAAAATGACTTCACTAAGCTTACTTTTGAGCTGCACCTGAAGATAAAACAAATGGGAAGTCCTGGCTAAGGAGCTACGGGAAAAGGTCTCTTTGTGATGGGAACTACACAAGAACGGTATAACTAATCTAAAGCACAAATCTGAACTGACATTACTGACATTGCCTCCTGTTTGACCGGTCAAGCTGCTCCTTGAGCAACCCAATGAAGCACAACAGGATTCGTTCACCTGGCAAACCTGTCTTACATTAGCTTGTGAGTAGCAGTAAGTTACCTTGTTTTGATAATGTGGGTTATTAACATATTTTCTCATTTTATGAACCATCCAATGTTTCGGTCTATGATTCTTTTAGAGAAAAATAATTATTTCTGGTTATATTGTTGATGTCCCCTCATAGGGGTATTAACATAGTTCCTCTGTTCCTAATAACCAGTGCTTATGGCTTTGAGAAGTTTGCACATGTTTTTACAGTATTTTGAGAGAGAAAATAAATCAGACCTCTTGTTGTTTTATAGTTCACAAAAGCCTTGTAAGTGCTATTGTTCCCAACGAATGGCCTTCCTCTGTAATATTTGCCAAGCACTCCTTGAACTACCCAGTGAAACACAACTGGACAGTTTTGGTGAATTGTAAAGGTTGAAGAGGGAGTGGGGGAGAGGAGTGAAGGCAGAGTCAGTTGTGAGGGGTGAGCTAAAGGAGACACCTGGGAGAGTAACAAAGCAGCAGCTGGCTTGGCTTTAATTCTTGAAAACCCTACAGAGAGTTTTTAAAGGGTTAAACCAGGTCAACATATACACACATATACACCCAGATATTCTTACACACATTCACACACAGGTCCAAACATAACCTGTCTAGTGTGCAATCATGTTTCGTTATGTTAGAATGAAATAGGTTTAATGTTTCTGTCTCCCAGCATGTTGACACTGAGATGCTCCATTTTCATTGTAGAGTGTTTGAGTCTGACATAGACTGCTGAGCACATCCTCACACTGTCTTTGTAGTGGGGGTCTACAGTATCCAATATGCAACCAGGGACACAATCACTGCTATAATAATTGGCCACTGGGATAGTACCACAATATGTTACAGTACACCAGTGATCACAGATTAAATAAAGAAAGCCCATCCCATACCTGTTTATTCCCAACAGATGTACGATTATTTGATGGCAATTTTATGACACTACGTGGCCCAGGGTTTTCCCATCTCTGACTAATGTGAATAGTTTTTTTACCAGGGTAAAAGTGAAAGAAGTGTGGGAACCCTGAGGGTAAATTACTGTACATACCAGGAATGTACAGTACTCAAAATATGAATGTCATGATCCTGTCACAATCTGTCTCTATATCCGTTAGTTGTCATTCTCCATCAGTTGCCCTTAGAATTTTTTCTCTACTTGTTTAGACAGGACTGACTTGGAGGAGGACAGGTAAATTGCAGATTATACTGTTGCTCGTTGCAGTGAACTGTTGTCCAGACATTTAACCGCCTAGTTCATAATAGCTTACATGCGCTCAATTGGAAGAGCAAACACACATGAAAGCTGATGAACTTTTATCTTCACCTGCTAAAGAATGAGAATGTTTGTTAAATGACCATGTTTGTGTTTTGAATGTGTTTCAGTCTGGTTTTATTGTGTTGCCAGGTTTAGCGCTCAATCAGGCAATTCACGCTGTAAATGGTGACGTATCAGATTTTTGGGTAATGGAACAGATCTGTTTTGTATGTTAAAGCTACCCTTACCTTTGTTACATTTTTACACATTTTTTTGTTTAGGTTAAAATGCTATGAATAAGGTGATGGCAATGTTAGAAAGATATATTCTGTGAAAACTCTGACCAATCATATCATTCGGTCCGAATGATATGATTGGCCGAGCAACCTGCCTGTTTTCCCCTTCCGCATTACGTACCGCCACCCGGAAGAGAGTCTGTAGTGGGTCCACGGCATTATAATACATCCATGATCCACGGAGATAGCTGTAAAAAGCCAGTAGCGACTGACAATGACTGACAAAAGCGGGCAACAGCTTCCACCTCCAGCCGCTCCCACAGGGAAAAAGAAAACTATATATAGATAGTGCGCGTTCGCGGAGGGGAAGGGAGTGCGGGGGTGGGACTTAAGAGGGAGGAGGGGTTGTTGCTGTTCAAGTTTTTTCAAAGTGCTGTGTGAAATGCAAGAAAGGTAAGAGTAGCTTTAAGAGTTAGCACGTCCCAGATAGTCTTGCAGCCCACTTATGCTAACTATAAATCAGAAGACTATGAAAAGATTTGAAAAGTCTGACATCTCACACCTGCTCACATCTAAAGACTAGTCGTAGAGTTTTAAGTCACAGTCTAATCACAAGTTAGTCTCAGACTATGACTTTACAAAGACTGTGAATCTTGCAGGGTCACTACTTAACAGACTACAACTAGATATTTTTTGCGAATTTTCATTTTTCATGGAGGTTCGCGCTAGGCTGTGAGGTGAGTGAGGCAGGAGGAGAGCTCTGCCAGGTCTGGGGATGTGAAGCCCAGCTGCGGCTGCTTAAACTCTGGGTGTGTGTGTTTGGGTGAAGGGGGTAACTCATGGAGGTCCGTGTGGGGCTGTGAGTGAGCTGTGAACCAGCTGTGAACCGGAGCCTCTGGTTTGGTTAGAGCTCATGTATTGGTTTTTGACTTTATCTGACTTTATTGTCGCAAGGTCAAGACTAGGAAAAGATTGACTCAGACTGACCTAAAACAGCTCAGATCGCCACCTTATACTAAATGATCAAGGTGACAGGAATGCGCTGCAACTCCAGTAAAACTCCCATGATTTCTTTCAGACTTTGGAAATTTTGTCTGCAACTGTGAAAATTGTATGGTGTAAGGTCAGCATTAGTTCTGTAGAACAGAATGTTTTTGTGTTTGCCTTTGGCCTGCTGGCATTTAAGGCTTTCTTAAGCCTACTTGTGTTTTCTGTGTTTTTGGTTGTCTGTTTGTTCTGTTTTCCCTTTTGCTCCTCCTCAGCCTGCCTTTTCCTGTCCATACTTTCCCTCCACAGCTGCCCTGAATCTGCCTCATTAACCCTGCTCAGTTCCCAGTGTTTTCCCCCAGCTTATCAGCTTCTTTTCTGTTCTCCTGTTTCATCACCCTATTCCCCTCACCTGAGTTTCTCCACCCATCTCTCCACCTGCACCTCATTAATTACTTTAGTTATTATTTTAGTCCTGTGTTTCATTTCAGTCTTGTTGGATCTTTTGTTCTGGTTTGTTTGGTTTTGCCTGCCTGCATTTCTGTATCCCAATCCAGAGTCTCAAGTAAAGATTCATTTTTCAAGTTAATTTCCCCTGCAGTCTCCTGCATTTGGCTCCAGCAGCTTCGTTCTCCTGACTGACTGGTCAAAATACTCCCAGACTGTCAAATACACGCAGTGTGGCACACTTTCTCAAATCTCAGTGAAATCACAGGCAAGATGCGCTTACTTAAAAGAAGTGAAGAAGAAATATTTAGAGAATTCCAGTCAAGGGATGGTTTTTGTTCCAATAATGTACCAAGAACCTTGTAAATTCAACACATAAAAAAATCAAGCATGAACAGTTCAGACAGGACACATAAGTAAAATAGTCCATGCATCTGCATTTATGTATGTTGTTATGCTTATACTTGCATAAACTTGTACCACACTGGTTGATGAAAAATATATTTTACCAAAAGCTACCATTTAATCTTTTTTTTTCTCCTTAATTCATTATATTTAGATTGTGTATTTAATGTGAATAATAAAATTATACTCGCCATGCTCAGTTTTTTGATCCCATTTCACTATTGCTAGATTTTTACTAAATAGTCTTAAAAGGATAGGCCTGATTCTCATTCTTTATTTTTCTTATTATCAACAAATCCCATAAAAAAACAAAATCAACAAAATCATGATCTGACTAGCAAGTGCTGTTTGCTGCTGTAAATAAAGAAGAACACCACATATACAGTCTGCAACAAACACACAGTTCACTCCCATTTGCTTCACCACAGTGCCCAGCTCTTTTATTAAATCATCGTCTTTTTATTTTTAAAATAAGATGAGATTTACATCTTCAGGAAGAATAAATGGGTTTGGGGCTTAGAGCCACAGACAGGCTAACATACACTTGGTCTTTTCATGTCATTTGTCAACAATAACAAAAATACAGAGCAAAGCTAGCCTTAACCTGTGCACATTAATGTGGAAAGACACTGTTTGATGAATGAGGTGATGAGCCTAGGAATGATTGATGTCGCACAAGACTTAGACATGTGGATCCAGAATGTGTTTCACAAACACTGAAAATGAACAGTGTGTTTGATCTGAAGGTTTTATGAGCTTTTAGGCTCATTCTTTTGTCCTGAGCTGTCCTTTGCTATGCTTAGACAAAAAGAGATTGAAACACAACATGTCATAGAAATGAACTCACCAGCTTGATCTTGGAACCACCAAGGGGCTGGCATGAATTGCGAGTAGGGGAGAATAATTCGCATACACACCAGCACACACTTATACACAATTAAGTGGGACGCACACCAGATCTACCATGCCCAAGGTTGTATACCTCTTCAAGACTATTTTTGTCATTTGTTTGGATCTAACGAAAGCACAGAGTTTACTGGAAAGGCATTTGACACAGTGATTTACTGACATAAACAGTAACATCACTAATATCAAGAATTCCTCTGAACTCCTTGGTTAAATGCACTTGTTGCTGCTGCTTTCAAAACATGTACTTCAGATAACTCTTGGATGTTTCCAAACGGAACAACAAACTCTTCTCCTGAAATCAGACACAAAAAATGTTGCCTTCCTCTACCAGGAACTTATAGAAAGATTCAAGGATTATAATTAAGGATGTGTGTCTTTTCCCAGTATAACATTTCTTTGTCTCTTTCTCATTAAATTTGATCACTTCACTGACTTCATTTTATGTTCTGCCAGAAATGAATGAACATAAACTGTTTCTGTAGAAGTTAAGCACCTCGATTCGTCTGTGTGTGTGGTGGACTGCAGTTGATATGTGACAGACAGCAGGGCTGGGACTGGCCTAACAGGGCTTAGTTATAGCCATAAACAAAACCGAGAACACAGGACACATCTGCTGCCACACAGTAGCTACTATCTGCTACTTCAAAAAAAGCATCTGCTAAAGTCATTACAGCTCCACAGTAAAGGATGGACAAGAGACAAAGAGGTGAAAGGGGAAGAGAAAGAAGTTTTAGAATGAGAGAGCAACGAGCGAGAGGACCTTTGGTGACAAAGCCTTTCAGAAAGGGATAAAGTAATGTCCAAACCATAAAACACAAATGTTGAAAGTATAGTGCGTATTGGATGTTCTTAAGGCAGATGTATTTTGTTTGGTGCTATGGAGCATCATGGCAAAAGCTTCTTTGGGTTCATGGACTCTTCCAACACAGATCTTGACAATATGTCTGGTAAAACAAGTTGCATAGGATGACTTAGCCTGGATGTGTCTGAAGGTAGTGCATTTGCAAATATTGCAGCATAGGGAGAGCAAACGCAGATAATCCAGCATATCTGACGCTAATCCCGATAAATTAATGGGATAAAATGAATATCAATCAGGGGAGTCTGGGAAGACATAAGTGTCAAACATTTTCTACAGTCAGTCTGTCAGCAGGTGGGAAAGCCAATACTCACACACTCATATGTTTTGTTTTTTCCCCCCTCTCTTACCACATTTTTATAACTTCCAGTTTAGTGACCAACTTTTCACATAAACTCGGGGTCACTGAACACAGACATTACATCAAATAGTGATCTATTAGTTTGGAATTTAGTTAGTCATGTCCTGATTAACTCTTTCAAATTTGAAATACATGAACCCTCTCACCCTTACTCTGATGGAAAATTCCTGTTTTGACAACTTTGGTCTAGTATATGTGGTTTTGGCTTCAACTAGTTTTGGTTAAAAAAAAAGAAAAGAAAAGACTAACAAAACTTATTCATAATGAACACAAAGGGAATATGTTACTTTTTCACCTAATCTTCTCAGTACAACTTGGGTCTTATACCTGTCATTTTAATTATTACTTATAACACTTTACATAGCAATTTAATTGCTGATATCTGAGAAAATTGCAGCATTGTTAAAAAGAAGCCTCATGTGGAAAACCCATATTTTAGCCAAACTGGGAATATGTAAAATCATCACCCAAACTGTCAGTGTAAACATCCTTCACAGTTCACAAACCGACTCCTCAGTTCAACGTTGAAATACTGTACTTTCCTACTTGTGCACACACACAATTTTCCTGTGTAATGAGGGACTGTACCAGACATTATGAGATTTCATTTTAGGCTTGGCTTGTTCACAAAATGTCTTTAAGAGTTTCTGGATACTTGTGTTTTTTGCTCCGTCAGACCTCACTGTCATCATGTTTCCCAATCTCAGCAATTAGCTCAAGTGCAATGTTTTAAAAACCAATAGAAAGGGAGGTCAAAAACAATGAAAATAAGAGAAAAATGTTAAAAGCCAGCTGTATTCAAGTGGAATGGTGCAATTGGATGTTTTGTGTCAGAGCATAACAACTGCTGAACACAAGAGTTTGAGGAAAATGTTGAAATGTTTTCTCTAGAGCAGTCATTCACCTCTCAGAGCAAAATGCTGTTCAAAGTTATGATGAATACCTCTTTTCTTTGTATTCCAAAAATCTCTTACCTTCTGGCCTTGAAATGGCTGGAGATAGTGTTTATGTACCCCGCCAAAAAACCCTCACACAGCATCCAAAGCTACTCTCACTGCAGATATCTGGTGCCAAAGCTAAAGAAATGTACCCTTTCGAGAGGAAACTGGTGTCTAATTGTCTTCTTAGAGAGCTTTTCACATACATAATGCTAACATAAAGTATTTCAATCCTCTGAGAGAGAATTTCTGTAAGTTTCATTGTATTTGGTACTTCATTTAACACAGGGATAGCTCTGGACAGATGTTCTCTTCAAATATACATCTGTCTGGTTTTCTTCTGAGCTATTTGACGTGCTCCTCTCAGAGTGGGAAGGCAGGGTCAAACGCTCATGAGATTTCTATTCACTGAAGAGTATGAAGGGCGGAGTGGCAGAAAACACTGAAATGGTAAAACAAAGAAAAGATTAATGGAAAAAATGTGGGATGATGAGTAAGATCTCTGTACAATTACCCCAGCTCTGTGGTTTGGGATAATGGCTGATTTAAATATATTTCAGACACTATTGTCATCTCAGCAGAGACTCAATTGGAATGATTTTGTGGAGTATGTAACACAGCAGATGAAATTAAATACAAGTCTTCAGAGAATACTGATCAACTCTCATGTCTTTAACATTACAATTTGTCATAAGATGCTACTGTCTCCATGAGTCCCATGCAGACTGAGTGAAACATCAGAGGAATGGAATGAAACATCTAATTGATCCTGAATGACTGGAAATGATGTGGAACCCAGGCTCACTCAAATCCGCAGTTGCCGTTTGAAGTATGAGTTCCCAAAATTGGGGAGGTAGTTATATTTTCAGGAAGTCAGCTTTTTCTTGTCTGCTTAAATAAAAGGAATGTGTTTCATTTTAATTTCACCCTGTGTGTGTGTGTGTGTGTGTGTGTGTGTGTGTGTGTGTGTGTGTGTGTGTGTGTGTGTGTGTGTGTGTGTGTGTGTGTGTGTGTGTGTGTGTATGTGTGTGTGTGTGTGTGTGTGTGTGTGTGTTACGCTATTCTTGGGTGGTTAGAGCTTGGCAGACACACCCGGCCTCTGTGCCAGACACTTCTCTAATCAACCCAGGTCACTGGAGGTAGATGGCTGCTCTTTAAGCCTGTTTAAATGAGAAAAGATGTCGTGGCTTTGCTCTCCGTTAAGCACAGAGCTCCATCACTTTACTCAAAGATGGGGACTGTTTCATTACAGACCCTGAAGAGATTTCAATATTCTGTGTCCACGCAATGAAGGTGGAGCTGCTTACCATGTTACACTGAGCATGGCAGTAAGCATTTCCAGTCTGCGTTTATAGCCAGGCTTAAATTTTACAGTAATTGCCGCTGTGTTTTTCCACTCACTATTTGCCATAAAAAACATGTTTTTAGATGATGACCAAGTCTTGTACTCTTTCCTCTGTGATATATAAGTATATAGATGTATTACTGACCCCGTAGAGTTGCTAGAAAGAGACAGAATGGTATCTAAGTAACTCAGTCATTCATAATTAATTTTCCTCAAAGTAAGAGTAACTGCAGATGAAATCTACCCTTAATGGAAGTCAACATACATACACACACACACACGTACGTACGCACACACACACACACACACACACACACACACACACACACACACACACACACACACACACACACACACACACACACACACACACACACACACACACACACACACACACACACACACATTTAAATCCATGTACGTCATGGTTGGGGCTCCCAGTGGTCTGCTGCACTGAGCTTTCCTGGTGTTTAGTGATGTCTAGTGGTAAAAGAGGCCCTCAGAGCCATAAAGTTGTCTCTTCCACTCCATTCATAAACCTCTGAAAAACTCAGTCCTAACCCATTGGGACCACACAAGATCACTTCTCAATCACACCATGCCAAACATTACTACCTTTTACCAAATCCTCCATCAACTATAGAATTTAGTTTGATAACCTTTACATTTAGCTACACCAATGTTACCACATCTAAATCTTCCCTTGATTACCCATTGCCCATTAAAGACAGAAAAACAGACCGAAATAGTGAGAAGCATTCTGTAATGCTTAGCCATTAGTCTTACCCTCACAATTTGTATATGTAAATGGGCATTTTTGTAATGCTTCAGATGTCATTGGACCAGTTTGTAACTTGACTCTCCAGTCAGCTAGAGTTCACAATGTGCTTAGTTATAGTTTCATGACTGCAGACAGCTACTGTTTGAGGCAGCGCACTGAATATGAAGAGCAATGTGTAATCATGTATCATTCATGTAATTACAAAGTCAAAGCCTTTTTTCGACAAGATTCAAAGTTTCAACTTCCTGTGCTTTCATCTCTACAAAGTTGACAAGCATTCATCACTGAATGTTTGTATAATGACATCACCACAAACCAAACCACATATAAGACATGCCTGTGTGTGTGTCTGTGTGAATGAGAGCGATGGAAATAGGAAGAGTAATGATCAATGCTCATGAATGAGTGTAAGTCATGTATTTATATGATGTCATCAGTAAAATAGGGACATGGATGAACCAAAAATCTTTCTTGACCACTTCATCAGATGACCTACATACTGTATATCAGCACAAAATCACAAGCATAGCAATGCCCATATCAGTGTTTTGTGATTTTATTGATTTATGTTGTTGGGGAGATCAGCACACAGGAACAGTTATTGAGCATCACTCCTTGGCGCCAGTTATTCACTCCGTCTTGCTCAAAGTCTTGCCAAAACTGGTAGTCAAAGCCAGAAGGGGTGACATGAACTTCATGGTTCTTAAAAACTGGTCTTGAAACATGGACAAGATACAAGATTAATGTTTCATCCCAACACACAAATAACACATTTATAAATGAATCACTGCTGACAATAAATATAAAAGACAAAACATCTGAAAGACATAAGTAGAAGAAATCAGTTAGGTTCAACTCACATCTGGCCTCTCGATTAATGAAATAGAATAGTCTGATACAGTTGTGAATAATCAGCATGTACTGATACAAACTTCTTAATGCAATGAAAAACTTCATTAACTACATTTAATGGAGTTCAATAGTGCCAAAAGTAAGAAAATAGTGAATGAAGTTTCATCAAATATCAACCAATGACAAAACAGTGTCTGAATGACAAATGTCCTGTTTGTGTTATGTCACGTGTTCGTGCTGCCACATCGAAGGTCTGCATAGTGTCGGCCACATGTCAGAGGGATACAGCGGACAAGTTTGGCTTTCACACATTTATTTCATTGTTTGTTAAGAGATGCTTATTGTAGCAACAATCTCCTCTTGTATTTTGCTGCCAGGGCAAGCTCTGGTTTACATCTTGAAAAAAAAGGAACTAGAAGAGAAAGGTAGAAATAAGGACCGAGAAAGAGGGAGAGTGAGAGATAGTTTAAAAGGCAGACAAAAAGAGAGAAACATTTTAGGAAAGAATGACATGGCACAGAGACAAGGCAGCCATTAAAACCAGCTGACAATCCCACTGATTGATTTTACCACATCAGAGATGGCACTGAGTCTCCGTCTGGCAGAAAGAAGTATGTAAGAACAGGATAAAACACAGGGAATGACTGGGTCCTATTTTGAGCCAAAGACTTCCAGCTACTTCTGAAACTCTACCTTGTGCTGAAAGGAAGCAGGCAAACATAAACAGAGTGATGGGTCCACGCTGTCAAACTGTTTAAAGAGCACAATTACAGTTAAGTGTCTACAGAAACACATACTCATGTGCACACCTACAAACACTCTCAGTCAATCAGAGTCCAAACCACACAACTACAGTAATCAGTGTGGCTTTAGTGTTTGGACAGAGATGAATGGCAAGAGGCAGGTGCTGTCAAAAACATTCCATGCTCTGCAGGAAGCCAAATGGACTCCACTGGCATTTGTCCTACCTTACAAGCACTTACAGTATCACAGAGCCACAAAAAGAATACATGTTACTCAAGACCATCTCTGTTTTTTTTTGTCTTTGACTAGCGCCAGCTTTTACCTGGAGATTGACATGTTGCAGCATTAAGGGAGGGGGTTGCTTAGGCTCAGTAACAGGCTAGAGGTGGAAGAAAATTGCCTGCATTGTTTGACTCATCCTCATGATTGCAATCTTTTGTTCCTTTGTCTGCTCTTGTGTCAATCCGCTGCCTCACTCGCAGTTGCTTTGAACAACAACAACAACAACAACAACAACAACAACAACAACAACAACAACAACAAAATCCCAAATGCTTCTGTCTACGTGTGTTTGTGTAGAGCTGCTGATTTTTTCCCCCACCTAGGCTCAGCACAGCAGTGTATTCTTGCAGAAGATATACTTACTTACTTACTTACTTACTTACTTACTTACTTACTTACTTACTTACTTACTTACTTACTTACTTACTTACTTACTTACTTACTTACTTCTTGAGTTAAAGGTCTTATGTAGTATGTCAAAAGGTGTACAAGTATCAGATAGCTTAGTGCCTAGTTCAACTTTGCCCATAAGTTTGGTTCTTTGAAATGTGGACATCTAGCCCATTGCTTTCCTCATCACAAGCTCTGACTAACTATTTCCTTTGTAACATATCAGCGCAATGGAAGTGGAGCTATGACTTTGGAAGACTTGACAGTGTGGGTTTACAGTTTCTCCACAGACAGTGTCTGTATTTAAGCTAGTATGACACAATAACCACATCCGTCATGGCCAAGAATCTGGCAAGTTTCAGATTTAGCCCCGACCGACAGATGACTGCATTTTGAAGGTGTTCAGATTTAGTAAGTGTGGTTGCATCACACTTTGTCAAGTCCAACTCAATCCTCCTTCCTGCATTTCCAATCGCTCTGAGCCTTTTCCACCACACTAAAGACACAATGATTTTAACCCTTGGCCCAGACTGATTGTGACCAGGTGGTCTCCATCACCAGTCTGCGGGAGGGATTGTGTGTGTGCGTGAGCTTGCACACATATGGAGATGACTCACAGAGAATAATCCGCAAAGAATAATCACATGGAAAACCACCAACTTTCACTATATACACCCACTCTGACAGAGGCAGATGTGATTTGGGCAGCTTGGAGGAGAGATATATGAATGTGTGTGTGTGTGAAAGAGAGAGGAAGAGGCCCTACAGTGAAGTATTCACAGGTGTCCATAGCCATTAACATGTGTTTATAGCTCTGTCTCACATTCACACAAGAGTGGAAGTGTATTCCTGATGTCTGCGGTTGAGTAGACAGCCATGGAAAATCACTGCTACAATGTCCTCAGAGGTGATCAATTAAACAAAGCTAATAAGTGCTGTCATACATCCTGAGTGGGTAGCAATGCTGCAATCAGGACTGCTACTATATAACCAGACACTCACAATTAAATAATTTGTCTATGCCAGTACAAATTTGGAAACATTATTCACATATTGACCATATTAAAAGAGGCAAAGGTTTATTCATGCACTTGATGTTGATGAGAGGGGGTTGTGTGCATACTTCCTGTCTCATGATTTACACAGTCGCCAATAAAGTTGGAATAAAATATTTTTTACCTCTTTCCATGAAATGATTGTGACAATGTGATGTATTCCTGATAGATAAAGTGTATATATTCTCAAAATTGTATTGATCAATCTCTTTATACCTGGTCAAAGGTAATTACTAATGTGTATAAATAGAAAATAAAAAGAGGAATGTGTCTGAAAACAAAATTATTCCAACTTTATGTTCGACCGTGTTTATTTTGTTTACATCAAATGCGAAACTGGAGCCTTTGGTTATGATTTAACTGTGGTAATAGTCATGTGTCTTTTTCACAAATTTCCTGACTCTGACCTTATCGTAAATGTGAAATTCATGGTTCAAGTGGACTGAAACACCATCAATAGAGAACCTGACGTGGCTACTTTTGATTACACATCATTAAACACTGTGTTGGAAATAAACCATTAGAACCATTTAAAGTGTTTATATTACAAGGTAGAAAAGGTTTATACAGAACTTTTAGAGAACCTGCATTAAAGGCTTTTCAGTGTCATTGCATAGTTCCGCTGTAGAAACCTTGAGTTTGCCAGAAGTTGGACTGTGAAAGCATGAGAAAAAGAGTGATTGCACAGGTGAAAGGCTAAATAGTGATAGAAAAGGGTACAATTGTCAGACATCTAACACACCCAAAGAGCTAAGGACAAACATCCATCAGAGTCAATTTTGAAGTGGACAGTGAGATAAACAAAGATCAGAGCTAATGCAACCCAGAGAGTCATCTCTGAGTAGCGTTTTGGCCAGAGAGTACAGCTTTCAGACCAAATGACTTCCGCCCTCCTCTCAAGTCATCTCAATGGAGGATTCCTGTTCTGATTATGCTGGTCAACATGCTGGTGAGGAATGTGCTTGTAAAACACATTTATGGCCATGTTACATCTTGAATCAGTTTTATTTATGTCTTTGCGAGGAGAGAGAATCATATTTAAAAGCTTTCAGGTGATCTGCCATAAACATGCTATAATATTACCATGACTGAAAGCAGTATTTTGCAATCACAGACAGCATATGTTAAAAGCTCATAACACGTTTTTTATAAAATGACTCTCATAAAATTAACTATGTACTTCATGATTTAAATAAAATTGGTCTACCCAGAAAAACCTCGCCACGCCAACCTGACCACACGCCATAGCTAAATACCCAATGCGGACTGTATGCGTCTAAACAAGACAGACTCTAATAGGTGGTAATTGCCATGTTCCCCCTTTATTTTTAATGATGTCAGGGTTATTACAAGAGAGCCATCCAAGCTCAGGGTTTTAAGTTGCATCAGTGTGTCTTTGTGTTCAGATGAGTGTGACCAGGGGCAATGACATCTGTTGAATAAAAGATCATCCACGTATGGATACACAGAAATGTACTTGTGTACGGTGACACACACACACACACACACACACACACACACACACACACACACACACACACACACACACACACACACACACACACACACACACACACACACACACACACACACATAGAAAGCAATTTGGCCTCTGCAAGTTTCTGCTGTAGTAGACTGCCAGAGTTCATCAATCATGTTTGTAATAGACTGTTGATTAGTGTTCTTTGATGGTCCTTGAACCACACGGATACATGCCCTTCATGACAGTCACGCACACACATACAAAGACACACAACCACTTTGACACATACTAAATAAAACATTGGACCCTAGTAAACCAATCCTGCTCACATATGCTGAGCACAGCATGGGCAGCACACTGCATTGTACTGCTGTATGACATTCTGCAGGCTTGAGTTTCAATTTGGGAACCATAACACAGGTCAGAGCTGAGGGTGGGCGGCTAATGTTTTCCCAGCTAATCTAAATCACATGGATTTTTGTCACCGCTGATCTTTTTTGCCAGCAACATTATTGTTTATTCAGAAATCCTGTTTCACTCAACAGTACAATGACATGGAGAAAATGTCAGGGGATGTGCTGAACTTACACAAATCTTTGGAGCGCAAACTGAAAAACACCCTGACCCATATGGACAAATGTGGCTGCAGGTGAGGGGAGATGATGACGGCTCACAACACATAAAATTAATATAAGCACAGTCAATGATGACAAATTATGGGATTGGTTTTAGAAAAGTAGCCACACACCTTACTCTTTGTTCAGTGGCTCGTTATTTGTAATTGGATAAATAAACTGTTTACAAGGCGTGATTATGCAACACCATAAAAAGCCAAAGACAGACAGATCTGTTTGTCTGTATTGCTCAGCATTTTTTTTAATTAACCCTCATTCATTCCAAATGGCTTTAACACTGATGCAATAAATGCACAGGCTGTCATGCTCTCACCATAAGACTTTCAAGCTCGTGGCGATGCTACAGTACAATGCTAATGAGTAAGACAGGATCTCGTAAAGCCATGGCTTTGCCTGTTTAACCACAGTAATGTCATTATCAAGCTATGCTAGGTTAGTAATAATGAGAAGCCCAACTGTTGTACTGTGAACAACTGGGGTAGTACATATGGAAATTCTGCTAAAATTAGAACATCTAAGCACCATGTACATGACTGCAATGCTACTGTAATAACTCGAAATTCTAATGTTGTAATTGCTTTGTGGGAGTTCAGGTTAATTGATGTAACATTATACTTCCACTGTGTGAACTTTCTCACTACCTAATAGCAGATAATCACTAAACCATTAAGGAAACGTGTGTGCGTGCATGTACGTGGGTACAGTATTTGTTCTTGAGTCTGCATATCGCTGTGCGCCTACATTACATTTACTGTACAAATTAAAGAAGGTGCTGCATACTAAACCAACTGTAGTAAAGCACTCACATAATGAGCTGTTGTGAGTTTCATTAATTCGCCTCATAAAAGAAAAGGAAACAGACCACCATGGATTCCAACATAATCTCTTGTGTGAGTAAGCGTCTTCCCGAAACGTTAAGTCAGCATTTGCCTGCCAATGTTCAGCAGCTTGTTGCAAAATTAAACATGTTAAACTGTCTTCTTTGCTATGTATAAATATTTATGAAATTGGTTTCTCTACGTTTTTTCTTTATTTTTAACATTAGTACTATTTAGCAGCTCTGAATATACAGCTGTGTGCAGATTGCAAACACAACTTCAGACACAAGTGCACATTTGGTGTCTCTGACTGTGACATAGTGGTGTAACCTACGCCAGACACACCTCTAGGTCTGACCCTGCATTATTTACCTGTTACACACATATAAACACACACAGGCACACATACACACATGTGATAGAGGAATAATATCACTGCAGGTTTTTTGACCCATATACACATCCGGACCAAAATCCAAAGGCACCACTCTACAATCTAACAACGGTTATAATGTGTAATGTATGATGTAATATACTACATAAAGAGAGTTTCGCTCTGCTGTCTGATTTATCAATCAAAAAAATCAGTGAGGGAATTTCTTTCAAGTTTACTGCAGATTGCTGAAAACTGGAAAGCACAAATTCTTTAGTCACTTTTTGAACCTTTTAGGACTCCCTTCTGTTCTTAAAAGCCCATTTAGGTCATAGTTTATAGTACGCAATGGACCAGTGAACCGGCATTCAGCATTGCACAAGTGGCCAGGTTTCTCCATTCCTTTATAAGGTAGGGAAAGACATGTTTATTCCCTGTTTATGATTTAGGGTTTGGGTGGAGATAGTGGTCATTTTAGTGGAGTGTCTGAAATAAACAATTTGTCTTTGTCCAACAGAAACACTTACAGTCAAATTTGACCATGAAGGTTTTATCTCTTCAGGATTTCACCAAGTGTGACTCAAACTTCTGGATGTCGATGTTTCGCTTTTGATGAGTGCAGCAAATGATTACATACTGTATATGCTGTATGATTGCACACCATATGTGTTTTGTGTCTGAACAAACATGTGTTAATCACCTGTTTACATGTCTAACAGATGATGCCAGCGCTTTAGATTACTGCCTTTACTTCAACAATCAGAGTCAAGGTAGTCCTTTCACGTTCATAAAACTTGAGTACAAAACAGTCGCATCCGTTGGCAGAAAATTCCACCTGCTTAGAAGGTGATTGGGTCTGTGTTTCAATTGTAAAAATTCCTACCATTGCTACAGAGCACATTAGGCCCCAAGGGTCTACGTTTATAACACGTCCAACCTGACCTTGCTCTGACTCAAGAATTTCATTTAAAGCACTTCATGCACGCAACAAGAAATTGCTGAGAAAGAAAAATGCATCAAGTCAAAGAAAATAATCTTTCGCAGAAGAAAGAAAACATAATTACTGAGAGAAGGAAAAACTGCATGGGAAATTTTCTGATGATGAATTGTAGCGCTTTAATGTGTGTCGATCTAAAGCTGAGGTCTCATTTATCAAAGTGTGCCAGGACAAGTTTAAATCTGTGCGTAAGAATGGCCTGTATTTGCCTGCCTGTCATTTTTAAATGGCTTGAGCAAGAGTAAAAAGACTGGCATGGGTGATGAAAAAATGGTAAAAAGCTGTCACAATTGAGACATTAAGTACAGTACTACAAGTAAAATCATAAGAGAAAGTATTTAGTTTTCAGAACAAAGAGAAAGAGAAGTTAGTTTTAAACTTGCCAAGATATTAACTAGTTGATAAAGTTTGCAGGAGCAGGATTTAATTCAACATCAAAGGTCAAAACATACTGTGAACCATAGTTGACAATCTAACAATTATGCTTATGTGGTTGAGGTTTTGTGTCTGTCATTTGGAAATGAGTTTATCCATTATTACATTTATTAATATATGCATAGGCAAGAGCAGTTATAAATGCACACACATTCTCAAGCAAAACAATTATTGATCAATCTGATTCTAAGTGAACTGAGTGCACACACTGTTCACCCATAAAACTAAATTAGGCCCTTGATATAGAGAATTTGAAATATGAGAGGACCACCAGCTCCACCCCAATCCACCTGCCTGCCTGTCCATCTTTATCTGTCTGTTGAAACGAGATCCTCTGGGGAGAAAGATGCAGACCAAGAGAGAAAAAGGCAGAGACAGGACTAGGATCCTGCCAACTGTCTTTCCCAATGCCCACCCCCCTCCTATCTCAACCACTCACCCAGGGCAGGGATCAGATGTCCCCCTTTGAAATCCAGGATGGGATCGAACAGCACGCAGGCATTTGATAGGGCAGCCCCATTGCCACAAGGACCCTTAATAGAGGAGTAGCATGACTGGGACCTGGGCCAAACAGTGTGTTTGTGAAGAGAAGAATAAAAGAGCGAAAGAGGTAAATTTACAACTAAGAGCTGTTCAGTGGGGCTAAATGGTGTGTTCTTTGAGGATTGGGGGTATATTTGAGGGCTAACAGGCTGACAGAGAGGCTGCTGTCTTCTCTTTAGCATTATGGCAAAGCTCAGTTTGCAGACACACATCTGGAGTGTGTTGATTAATCATGGTGTTCACCCTTTGGAGTCATTTTTTGGAATTCAAAGAGATAAATACAAAAAGGTAACTTGAACTTGGGAAAAGTTACAAATTTGGAGTTATTTTACACACATTATTGATAAATTCATACCCTTAACCGCTTTCACAAACTCTAAAAAGTCTTTGTTCCCCCAGTCAGCCTCGTAGCTCAAATCAAATAAGCCTGGCTTTGGAGTTATATAAATGCAAGACATCTGTGGAATTTGGGTGGTATGGACAGTAGCCAACATACTAAATACCCATATATTGAAATGCATATTGTCTCTGTTTGAGTCTTTCTGCTGCTCTCCCGCCCCCAGTAATTGTTTTCAGATCGGTGTCCTGGACCTTTTCAAGTATTTCTCCTGAACTAATGTTTCTGCTCGTCTAAGTTGAAATTTACTTATTGTTTTGTGGTCAATTACAGTGGCATGTTATATATATATATATATATATATATATATATATATATATATATATATATATATATATATACAAATCAAGTAAATAATTTTCTTTGTAATCAGACCAGCTGAAATGCTTGAAGGCAGGTGTGACAGGCAAGATAAGTGAACCTGCCAGCCAATTAGATGCAAGCTGAGTGGGGAGCTTAGATTGAATTCAATTTTCAAATGTTTTGTATTGATCATCCATATGGAAAATTGAACTACTTACATTAATGTTGAATGGACCTTCACACCTTTTAAAGGGTATACTGATTGTTAGCATATAATGTGCAACATGGTCACTATTTATGTAGAGATGTACTAATTAGCACTAAACACAGAGTACAACTGAGGCTAATAGGTATGACATTAGTTTTGCAGGTATTTGGTTATAACCAAAATTGCAGCAAATTAAAAGTGGTACCTGCCGATAGCTCTACATTAAAAGTAAAAGGATTGACAAAGTTATCACAAACCTTCCAGTGGGGGTCATGAATTTTATACAACATCCCATAGTTGTATATACTCTGCATATGAAATGTCAGTATTTCACTAAACTTGCTAGCAGTCAGTCTCTGGGAAGTGGGGACCAAGAATGCCTTTATACAATTTTACGGTAACCCTAATCTAATATTTCTGGGGACCTTTCATGTTCATATGTCTGGACCAAAGTGGTGGACCAACCAAGTGATGGACATTGTCATACCTAGAACTGTGTTGCTAAAAATGTCCTCATACGTCTAAAACCTAAAGTAGTCCTAACAAAGATAGAAGAACAGGAAAACACACACACACACACACACACACACACACACACACACACACACACACACACGTGCACACACACACACACGTGCGCACACACACACACACACACACACACACACACACACACACACACATAAATAGTTAACCGTTTGGGGACTGTATTTTGTCCCCATATGGAAGGTGAGTCTCCACATGTGATGATGTGAACAGATTATGTCCCAAAAGCAGGGATGATTCCAGGATAAGACCTTTAGAGAGCCTCAGCTCCTAATGAGAATTTGACATACAATGCTCTGCAGGTGTTTAAACCCCCTGCTAAATTACTAATTTCACTAAATAACGTAAATTACAACAAGAAATATTAATACATAGTAGAGTGGTCTACTATAGTGTATAATAATAATAATGGTTCAGAATAAACAATCACAGATTTCTACAGAGAGGACTCTTAGATAGTTAATGAACCTTGAGGCAAAGACAGTATTAATGAAAGAACTATCCAAAGTATATTTAACTTGTTAAAATAAAAAACATTTGAACCTGTAGCATAGAGTTTGTCCCATCTCTAACAGACAGGCTTGAAAAATAATTAAAGTTGTATAAAATCATTTTAGAAAAAAAAAAAATATATATTTTATTTATTTTTAGGGTTGAGATCAAATTTAGGGGTGCTAAAAAGCCTCTAAAAAGGATCTAAAATTGCCACTGCCCAATAGTATAATAAATAGCACACGCTCACGCACAGTTTCCTTCGAAATGTGCTGTGGAAAGTACCATGGCAACATGCCAGCAAACCTAAAGGTGTTAACTTTTTACCTCCTCTCACTAAACCTGTTCACATTCATAGACTGATTCATTTTCTCCTGAACATATGCTGAAAAGAGAGAAGGGGGAGCTTGCAAAGTGGCTTAAGACAAAGGAAAACTGTGTTTAGCTTTTTACAAGACTCTTTCTTTGATAGCTGCAGTATTATGTTCATTTGGTCACCACGAGCGACTAAAATCTTTGTAGAAACAAGTCAGGTAAACTTTGAGGTCTCACAGACATACACACACACACACACATACACACACATTCAGACACACAGGCACAAGCACAGACCATAATTGTGCTTTGGACTGCACACCGAGCGCAGTCACAGACAAGTTCTCACATTTCCCAAATGCTTACATTCCACTTGCCGACTCGTCCTGCCCCGGTTTCAGTGTCAGTCTCCTGAGTTTACACAGTCAGACAACCAAGCCAGGGGAAGAGCCGGGATGACAAGGTGACATCCAAGGCTTTGCAGCTCTGACGGATACACACACAGAGATAAATCAGGTGGTATTTGTGTCTCTGGACAAATACTTGTAAAGCTGGGACAGTAAAGCTCCAAAGACGTAGAGAGAGGAGGGAGACTTTTAACAGTGAAAGAGTCACTCATTTCAATAAAGGTCAGATTTACCTATGTATGCAAGTAGTGTTGCTTTTGAATCTTTCATTATTTCTGAGTCATTAGGGCAGATTGCCTGCGGACTTGTTTCATAAAGACTACAGCTCTCTAATTTACTGTGTATACATACAGAAAATACACATATATTATACAGTAAATCCCTCCTCACCTAGCTATTAATGTGCTCTTTTTTTCCACTTTGGCCTTTCAGCCGTTCAGATTAGGCAAAGCATATTGTTTGCATTATAGGGGGGTTGTTTAGCAATGGAAATGCATGCGGAAATGAGTCAGTCCTACAGTTAAAAGGCACATAGGTAAGTGTGTTTGTTCCCTCCACTTGTGGATATGTAGTGTATGAGTATGAGTGTGTGTGTGTGTGTGTGTGTGTGTATGTGTCTACAGTTTTAATCTATTCATCATTCTCATCATCATTTGTTCCCTTTCACCTTGGCATATTTGAAATTGTGTTCCCTGTGTCATTCTCTGTGCAGTGAAAATGTTTGTGTATAGTTCAGTGCACCTGTGTATTTGTGAGGACAAAATGCAGTTTTAGAGATTAAAGATATTTTGACTGAGGTTTAGACACAGGTTAGGGTTAACATTACAATAAGGTGTATCTATTAAATTTCACTTAAGGGTTGGGTTGAGATTTGGTTTTAGGATTAAACTTGGAATCAAGTATTTGTGAAATGCTGGCAGTGGTGTAAAGTAATTAAGTACAATTACTCAAATACTGTACTGAGGTACTTAACCTACTAATTTCAGGTACTTTACTAATTTCTTTCCATTTGTACTACTTTATATTTCTACTGCACTACATTTTAGAGGGGAAACAATAGAAACAAACTTTTATATGATAGCTGTAATTGCTATATACTTTGCAGATTACAATGTTTCAAGCAGTGTATGATAAACTATACTGCTGTACTGTAGGTCAAATTCAGCTCTTCAAAGGAAAAATTACAGCGTAAGTAAAAAATTCAGCCAACAGAAACGACCTATAGTTAAGTTTGAGTGGCAAACGCCATCTAGTGGCTGTAGTATTTATGACCTGCTGTTCAGATTAAGTCAATATAAAGTGAAAAAGGTGGTCAATAATAATACTACCAAGAGGAGAAAAATTTAAAACACACACACACACACACACACACACACACACACACACACACACACACACACACACACACACACACACACACACACACACACACACACACACACACACACACACACACACACACACACACACACACAATCAAACCTGCTGTTAACCCAAAGTGGCAACATTACTTGCAGAAAACATTTATTTTAATACTTGAACATGCAAAAACAGACTTCAACATATGAAATCACAAGCATCAATTATCTGGAATCATTAACATCCACTATGTCACTTGTACTCCCTGTGTGGTAGTTTCAGACTGACGGCTGTTCACTGCGATCTAGATCAAGCTCCCCTATCTTCATTGATACCCACCACCCCTCCTCTGTTCACTCAGTCCCCTGGCTCTCTTGGGCAAAGCCAGGCTGCACTTGTAATGGGCAGCTCTGGAAACCCAAACCCTCATTACCTTCCTCATTACTCCCTGTTACACAATGGAGACCTGTTTCCTGGCTTTCACCCCTTCCCCAGATCACACAGACACACACATATAGTATACTCAAATGCACCTCATGCCCTTGTCAGTCTCTCTCTCTGTCTCTTTCTCCTGTGGGCGCTCTCTCTCTCTGGTCCAAGGCCCTGGTGATCAGGTATCCATGGTTCTTTGTCTGCCCTTTTGTACTGTAGTACAAAGACTGGCTGTTTCGGCTTTCGTCTCTTTTCTTTTGTTGTTGTATTTTTTATTTTACCCATTTCACTCTTCACCTATCCTCCTTCCCATTTTTAATGCCATATTTTTTTTTTTTTACCTTATTGCTTAATTTTTTCTTTTTGTTCTTTTATGATGTGCAGCTTTTCCCACTCCATAACTTTTTAACTTTTGTTGAAGTATCTTCTGTTCAGTTCCCTTTAAAGACCACTGGGGAGCAGCAGTGGTCGTCATGTCGATCTCAGTGGAAAATGGTGGACTGAACCAAAATTTGGGCAACAATTCATTTGAGTGTCAGTCTGAGCCCTTTGTGGTTTATGAAGCCCTAGATTGAGCTTTAGAAACCATAAGGATCATAATTAGGTTCTCCAAACTGTTTTATGTCATGCTGTGTTTGGCCTACAGGTTTTATATGATCTATTTAGGATGTTGAGTGTCACTTATCAGTGTCACACAAGGTATGTGCTATGTAAGGCTGCAGTAGCTGAGCTGCTTAATGTGGGAACATATAGATGATGATCTCTTTGTTGTATCTTTAAAATTACTCTGCTCATAATTCAAATAAGATAACTATCTCAGCCACTAGAGCTCGTCCACTTGAATGTGCACATTTGGCTAGTGACCAGCCCTGTTATCATAACATGGCATGCTCTAATGGAGCCTCTTATTGCTGTATCAGTGGCAAAATCTAAACAGGATCTACGGTCAGTTAAAGAATGATACTAATGAAGTAGAACAAACATTATACACATGGCTACATTAGAGTTGAGTACAGATTTTCTTGTCCTCAACTGTCCTGTCTTACTTATGCTGATAATCCCTCTCTAATAACAGGTAAATGACTCAAGGCCATTATACTGTATGTCAGAACTCAGGAGATGATAGAAATCCTGGTTCCACCATCTCAAACTGAATTTTTATCTATATCAGGTGTACACAGCAACAAACGAAATAAAAGGTATGAGAAAGGCAGTGATGTGTATCAGACCAAACCCACCCAAGGACTGAAAGAGTGTAAGGTTTGCATAATGTGCTGAATATATCTGTTGGAGGACATGGAGGTAGGTTAGGGACTTGTTGCACTGCATTTGTACTGTACTTATTTTACTTTTATGTGCTCAATAAAGCATTATTAATATGTTTTAGTTTGTGAATGATTTGAAAAGACTACAGCATAAATCCAAAACTTGTCACACGCAAGTCACTTGTTCCAATGAAATATTAATACGTCACTCCACCCTTCTCCCTTGCCAACAATTGTGCACAGAACTTTGGACACGTGTCTGTTGGGGCTTTTTAACTCGGGCTGATTTTGATTAAGTGTTTTAATTTGACTTTGTTTTATTCTGTCTCAATGTGAGGAAATGTTTTTTTTTATTATGATTGCTCTGTGGTCTTATTGGGTATTCTATTGTTTTTACTATTGATATCATGGTGTTTCTACAGACGGGGGACAAATGAAAGAAAACACCAGCATAAAGTGTATTAGTATGGTGTTGGGCCACTACATGCTGCCAGAAACAGCTTCAATCCACCTTGGAATTGATTCTCTGAAGTCTCTTGAACTCTACTGGAGGGGTGAACACCATTCTTCCAAAAGATATTCTGTCATTTGGTCATCATTTTTCACATTCATCAATTCATTCAGTGACCCCTCATGTCCTTTGGATGGGGGAATTGTCATCCTGGAAGAGACCACTCCCATCAAGATAGAAACATTTCATCAAAGGATAAAGGTAATCACTAAGAACTTTGTATTGTTTTGAAGTGACCCGTCCCCCTAAGGGGACAAATTGACCCAAACCATCCCAGCAAAATGCCCCCCACAGCTTAACAGAGAAACTGGATCCCCTCAAGGTAGAGTTCAACCATTCAGACCTGTACTGGTTTTTCCTTTAATTTGTCCCCCGATCTGTATGTCTGGTGCACTGGACAAACAAATTTTCCCATGTGGGATAATAAAGTTGATCTGAATCTGGAAAGGGTTAAAGGGAGGCTGTTATAAGGATACAACTCATGGTTACAGGTCCAATGTAACCTTTCTTGCTAATTTTCATTACAGGTTCATCATAACGATAGTGAAATATCACCTGAAGTTTGGTACATGTTTTTATTTTTTAGGTTAAGTTATATGTTAAATCACCTGGATAACTTTTCTGAGTAAAACCTCTCAAATATCGGAGTAATTCCAGGTTTTCCTCAGCTACCTCAGTAATACTTGTAAAACAAAAATTAATGAAAGGATAGTGAGTAAACATGGACACTGTGGAAATGATTACAGGAATTGGACAGCCTCTTGCAATGTACTTCATCAAATACAACAATTGATGTCTGTGAACACACACAGATGCTGGGGTTTGTCAACTTCTTGTGGCTAAGAGTTTTTGATCATGCAAAACAACTCTGGTGATAAATTACCACTATTGATACATGACAACTGTTTGGGACTTTTTCATATCTCCATCCAGCAGTTCATTATTTTTCCTCATCCCATCCATCCTGTTATTTTGGACTGCATTGTTTTGATACACTTTTTTCTGTCAGGAAGATTTAGCTTCAGCTGAATCCAGATTCAGCTTGTATACACAGTGAATAAATGGTGGACTGCAAAGATGAATTTGATTGTGAAGCTCTCACACAGAGAGACTACATCTGGTTGCCTAAGGCGTTATTCCACCATGTGTAATCATGACAAAAACAAAGCTCAGCAACGTCTTCCCACCCTCAATACACACACACACACACACACACACACACACACACACACACACACACACACACACACACACACACACACACACACACACACACACACACACTCACTCTTTCTATCTCTGACTTACGCATGCACACACACATTCACCCACACATTCAACATGTGGAAAGAGGATGTTTCATCCAACAGTGCTCCATCATGAAGGGTTGCCCTCAATCCTGGAAAAACAGTAAACTGGGTCATGAAGGAAATACTGATGAGTTGGTTTACCACTGCAGCACATGTGGGCTGGTGTGTTTTCACACACATGCTGAGTTAGATGTACAGTGCAGAGCTACACAGAAATGTTTTGATGATGCTTTAACAATAAACACCTTTGACCTTTTGTCAAAAGGATAAAATCAATATAATGCTGATATACATACATACAAATGTAAATATATATGTACATCTAGAATATACAATAATACAACTTATTTTTAAAAATTATTCTGATGGAATTATTACTTCTCTCCCTTGCAACCTGAAGTTGCTTGAAGAAAATTTGAAAATTGAAATGAACTTAATAACCTTTACTTTTTCTTATGGAAAATGTTGCTTATGGAAAATCCTTGTACGTGCATCTGTGTGTGTCTATCTTGTGTGCATGCACATGTAAATGATTATGTGGCACATTTCCTTTAGTGCCACAGGCCTCTAATTACCAGCTTCTTTCCATCCCTGTGTTGCCTTTGCTAGTATGAAGTGATCATATAAAGGCTAAATTTACACATGAGCTCAATGTATTTAAGTCGCTAATTGGATCCTAATGAATAAAGGTTTGCCAGGAAGCGCTGTTTTTCAAGCATTGCTAATTGAAAGGGCAGGAAGTGGTGGCGTGTTTGTGTTTGTCAAGGAAAAAGAGAGATAGTCAGACAGAGACAGACAGAAGAGAAAAAAAAGAGAATGACTGTGTTATGTTTCATTGTCCTTGACCACGTTCGCAGCTGCTCATACACAGGGGATCCGCATTCCTATCAGTGACGGGAAGATGACATGTTTGCATATGCTTCCTTTGTGTGTGTGAATGTGTATTTCCACCTCTGAATTAGCTCACAGCCTTCAGAGCATCTATGAGAAATAAGAAACAGTCAAGAAAATGTTAACAAAGCAGGTAAATGAGCATGTTAAGTATCACATCATGTTTTTAGCACAGAACAACAGCTCTTTTAACAAGACTGTTATTTTGTTGCAAGCTGTTTGAAACAAGCCACAACCTCATGCTCTCTCTTGTCAACTCCTGAGTTACATAACAAGCAAATACCTTCCTTTCCTCTTCTCGTCTTTTCTGTCTGTCTCTCCTCCTCCCCTTCAAGTCACATCACTCTCCTTTGTCACGCTCTCCACACCTTTGTCAGTCTCTTTCTCTCACTCTTTTTCCCTGTTCTAATCAGTGCCTGTGGTGAATAATTTACTCAGTGCAGTGGGGACCTAAGCTCTTTGATTGGCAGCGTTTTTCTAATGTCTGTTGCATTATTAACGTACCTCTACTGGGCATTGTTGCTATGGTAAAGGCCATTACAGGCCAGAGGACAGTCAGCTGTTTAATCGAACCCCCACCTTCAAATACACATCCTTAATCTCCTTATCCTTCCATCCCTCAATCCTTTATTCCACGTATCCTTTCTTTCCCTCTTACTGTCTTTGTTCCGTTCTCCTGAAGATCCCTGCATGGTAGTGGCACATAGAGGTGAACGATTGAGTTACAGGTGGTCTTTTGATGTGTCTTTAGTTAGTCTGAGGAATATACTAATAGACATGAGACAAATATATTTGTGGTGCCTCTGTTGGTCAGTCTGGACATATACCAGAGCTGTCAACTTTTCAGAAAACCTTGGAGTGAGAATAGAGGGAAGCTGAGCGGGCCCCCAATCTTTTTTTTCGCCCTTTCATGGTCGCCACCTTACGTCAAAGAAATTTTTATTTAATTTGTACTTTAAGTAAAGAAACATGAGTATGTACAGCATGGGCGTAGGAAACATTTGAAATGTGGGTGGGACAATGTAATGGGGGCCCTCAGCAGCAGGCCATAGATTACTCATCAAAAAGTAGAATAATTGTCAGTTTTATGAGCCAGTTTATATATGAGTCAGCTCCTGTAAGACTCAGGTGTAGTTAGCTGAAGTTAACGGATTACTACCAGTGATGACTTACTTTACTCTTCTTTATGTCCATGTAGTCTGGGAAAGCAAACATCAAACCAAGAGACTGTCAGCCAAAAACAGACCAGTCCTCTCTATAGTTACTATCAAATAAAAACTAACCACTCTCCTTATCTTTTCACTATTTTACTAACATAGCATTAGCGCTTCTTAACAGTTTGGGTTTTCTGTCAATAAACGAACGGAACAGATTTAATAATGAAGCACTGACACCGCGCTCTGAAAACAGCGCTCAGTGGATATATTGATATACTGGTTTTCTACATGGTAAAAGTGTATGGGGGGGTCCAAACTAATAATTTAAAAAGATAATTCAGTATTATTTTTTGACAGCGTGAGAAATAGCAGCGTGGCATGAGTGCGTGTGAAAACGGTCATTGCGTGACTCTCGCTCTGATTGCGTGAGTCTGATACAGTACAAGCCTATAGGAAGGAGGATTCAATATGTTTGTATTAACAGTGGATCATATGACAAATTTTTTTTTGAAGGGGTTTACTCATGGTCACGAAACATATATTTATAGCATCTTTTAGCTCATTGTTTTTGTTTTACTGACTGCTATTTTACCATTTTGTTTCAATCTCTCTGTTTTTTTCATTGAAAATGCTCCAAATATTCACCATAGACATAGCAAAGCAAAAGACAAAAAGCAAATGACTGGTGAAAACAGTGGAGCATTTAGCAGCTGAAGAAACGGATATTTCCCTCAGCAGTTGGTAGAGACCAAAAAACAACACTAAAACAATGAATATGGAACCTACATTCTCTAGATTGCCAGTTGCTGCATCTGCTGTATCTATAAACAAGCAGCAAAAATGTTCCATGTCAACTTAAAAGATTGTGATGTTGTGTTCACTGCTTCTTTTTCCATGCTGCTCCCAAAATGGCAAAACATTCAGTTAGTGCAGTTAAATTCTAAACAAAACAGTAATCACTTTGTTTTGACAACACTGAGGCCAACATATGCTTTTTTCACAAGAATATTAAAAATGAATTCTTCCACATTTACTTAATTTTCTTACTTTATGCTATATGCAGTAAATAAAATACTCTAGCGACCCTGCAGTAATGTTCTGTTATAATGTCAAATGTTCTGTGAGTTAATGACATGTTTGGGATTGAATGAGTAGGTAGGGGGGCGGGGTGCAAGTGTGACGGGGATGGGGGCTGTGCGAGTGTTGGTTATGTTGTTTGTTGGTACAGTGTATTATTATTAATTGTCCTGTTTAGTGTTGTTTTTCAGCACCAAAGAACATTTTCCATAGTATGAATAGTAAATAACCTTCCTTCCTTCCTTCCCTCCTTCCTCTTTATATGTATACTGTATGTGTGCAGTCAACCAAAAAAAAAAAAAAAAACATATAAAAAATACAGGATAAAAAAACTAAAATTTGCAATGTGCAGATTCAACATGGACTTTATATTATAATTATAATAGTTCTTACCTGCATTCACCTCAACATTGAACTTACAGGAAAGTGCAATTCCATAATCCATATGTACATCCAGGATTGTACTCACAGCTGTTGTGCTTCTTTCTACCAGGTATACTTTTCACCCATATACCTCATATGTTCACCAATGGAGCCTTTTAGCCACAATATGATTATGTAAATGAGGTCAGGCTGAGATATGACAGTGAGAATTACAACTCTGAGGCCTCCATTCCGCAACATGCCTCTGAAATTACTTCCCCAAGAACAATCATAGTTCCTGCAGCTTCAGTTCCCCTGTGCCACAGATTGCTTTTTTAATATTTCAAACACGGGTCTCCCCTTAGGATAAACACCCATGTAAACACGTATGGATGCATAAAATCACACGCATCCAAAAGGGCATGCAACAATATGCATCCACACACACAAGGTACACCCAGGATAAGCCTGAAATGGGGGGAGAGTGTGGTTTAGTGGTGAGTTAATTGAAACATGGAGCAGATGGAGGGTGAGAAATGAAGGAAGGATGGAAAGGCATGATGAAGGACAAAAAGACGTTATGTCTTATAAAGATTGAGGGCACCATAGCTGCAGTGTAATTGAGATTTAACTGTGCCAATGTCATTCTGTTTATGGGCTGTGTGTGTGTGTGGTGTGTGTGTGTGTGTGTGTGTGTGTGTGTGTGTGTGTGTGTGTGTGTGTGTGTGTGTGTGTGTGTGTGTGTGTGTGTGTGTGCATTTCTGTGTATTAGTGTGTGTGTATGTTTCCTTTTTTTTTCGACCTAAAATTCAATTCACACTCTCTCACATCCCCTAGATGCCCCAGGAATTCATCTGTCAAAGTGGGTAGCTGGGGAGGTCTGTGGTGAGTGAGTGTGTGTGTTTCTATAGCATGTATGTCTATGTGGGTCTATTTGTGTGGCAGTTTTTATTTGCTCTGATTCCTCCAGTTGCTCAGGCCTTCCAGAGTCTCAGCGCTATTAGCCCTTTGCCCTGTTCTGAAGGGAAACACTGTATGGACCTACAATAACTTGATCCTTGTCATGTCTTCTCTTCTCCTCTTCTCTTCTCTACTTTTCTCTTCTCTTCTCCTCTCTTCTCTTCTCTTCTCTTCTCTTCTCTTCTCTTCTCTTCTCTTCTCTTCTCTTCTCTTCTCTTCTCGTCTCTTCTCTTCTCTTCTCTTCTCTTCTCTTCTCTTCTCTTCTCTTCTCTTCTCCTTCTCCTTCTCTTTTCTACTTCACCCCTCCTGTCCTCTTCTTTCTTCTGAATAGAAATAGCACTGCAGGGTCCCAGGACACTGGCCATGAGTACACCAGAGGTGAGTGAAAAGCACAGATGTACTGCCTTTATAATCTCTGAATGACACCACAGACTAAAATAAGAATGTTGAACTCATTATCTTACAGTAAGTTCTTAGACTATTTGAACGTTGTTTTTTCTATTTTTATAGAAGTGCCCAGCTCTCGAATTATTCAAGTTACTGAACTTGTAAAAAAAAAATAAAAAAGTCATAAAGTCATTAATACAACATGGATCCATCACAAAAAATGTTATGCTTTCCTACTTAAAAGAGATACTGCAAGAGCTGACAAAAAGCATGCGTGTTCATGTAAGTGTGCATATGTGGCTGTGTTCGTGCACCTCTGCATGTGTGTGTGAATTTGAGATTAATCATATCAGCAGCCTTGTATGGGAAGCTGTGAGAAATTGGGTTAGTTCTTTCATCACATTGTCCTCTCTCACAACAGGGAATAGAAAGCTTGTTCGTCCAATTAACCACCACTGAATCACAGGCACACAGTGCACCAAATGACAAAGTTTTAGGAAAAGATCAGTGACAAGAGAATTAAAGAAATGTCTGTTTTGTTTGGGGAAAAAACAGGTGTGAAATCTGTTGATATATTTCTTGCAAGCCTAACAAAGCAGTCAAGAGTGAACGATCGTTGGGCTTTATGATGATGAAGTTATAGTGATAAAGACAGTCTCTTGCAAGATGAAGATGGACATGTGAGGTGGGAATTAACTGTCAAATTTTCCCTCTTTAAATAATCCTATTGTTTAGTCTGAGGTGCAGAAAAATGTTTGTTGTCTCAAGAAAGAATAGACTTTCTGAGACTTAATTGGTGAATATTTGGCAAGAACACTGAGTTGCTATAACTGTGTCCTATCAATTACAATATTATCTCTGCTTCCAGGAACCCTGCTGGGCAAGCTGCTATTGAATCTGTATTTTAAATGTTTTTCCTGGTTTCAGATTGGTTTCATTCAATGTCTCTTGTTTAGTCCTTTTTTATTGCTATTTTTTGTAATGTTGAATGTCAAAAGGCTGTCATGTGTATGTACTCTCTTCTCTTGTAATAAAATCAATACTTCTGATCAGTTTAAACTTCACAAATATTAAGCGGCACAGTTATGCATTAAGAAGCTTACAATGAGTAAATGACAATTGCCTACTTTTTTTTACTTTCTTGTTTTGCTATGGTTATAACTTACACTGTTTTGTTAATGAACACATTTGTGTCTGTGATCATTAATGCTAAAAGCAAAGTATATGAACCAGGCTTAGTACATTTGTACCACAAAAATCTAAAATGGTATCCTCTGTTTGTCATTGCTCAATTTGTATTTTTTTATTTTATAACTTTTACATATTTATTATCGCAGTCTGTAAAACCACTTTACCATTTCTGTGCAACATGCCATTCATTTTTGGAAAACCAATGTTGTGATAAAGTGTTTGTGTTGTGTGTGTTGTGTTGTGTGATTGAACACTAAAAATAACAAAATGTGACATGTAATGGGGGTAGAGGATGCATGCTGAGGGAATGGTTCATATAACACACATATTTTTCAAATGTGTGTTCTCTGTCCACAAGGCCAGAGATTTCTAAATGCCAAAACTGAATAATTTATCAAGGCAACACCTTTCAGTGAGGCCAGTGATGGCGTATGAAGACAGATGGAAGGAAGGATGATTCTGATGAATGAGGAAAGAAAGGAAAACAATAGTGTACGACTTGTACACACACAAACAGGTGCTTTAGTTATGTGATTGCATGTGTTCAGTATGTGCAGGTGTGTTTGTGGCTGTATGTTGTCATTTGTGTACACGTGTATTGACAGCCCAGGAAAAGAGCTGCTATTTGGAGTGGTCTCAGAGTCAGTCCTGACATGCATGTTAATCTGCAGCAGTTGAAACACACTCAGTGGTGGAAACACATACACTATTTGTTCCTTTTCATGTTACCTTTTCACTTTTTCTTACCGTTTTAACATTTCTTTACCAAGACTACTAATATGATAGTATTGGATCCTTACCCAGATAAGTACCCTACAAAATGAGGAATAACACATTAAATTGAAATGTGAATTTTTAGAAAAAATACAACGATAGGTTATTTTTGTATTAAAGGATCCATTAAAAGAGGACAGTGGTGGAAAAACAGAATACAAGATAGATTAACACATAGCGTATTAGTTACAAAGGCAGACCTGATTGCTCTGATCCCTTTAGACCTTAATCTAGATTTAGGAATGGCCTGGAGCATAATGTCAAGAGACTTTGATTTGCACTCAGAATTACAAGAGGTTATGAGGTCATACATAACCTGGGGCCAAACCAATTTGTTGCATTATTCTAAGTGATCAGCAGAGGTCAAGTTGGAAGCTGGGGGTATGCAGATATCAATAATATCCTAGTTGTCACAGTCTTCACACATTGGTTGTATTGGAAATAATCATGACACAGTATGTACAGGAATAAAGTTGTTGTAATCTAATAATAATATTATTAGAAAAGTTAAACATGATAACTCCAAGCTTCCTTACACACATCAGTGGTAAGTTTGCAGTTCAGGAGACTTTAGACAGCTGTTTTGTATTATTTTGAGAATAATTGTTTGTACAATTATTGTGCAACACAGTGGTGCTTGTGGGAGCACAACTAGATCTTCCTGCAGGAAAGCAATAAGATTACACAGTTCTGATCTTCAGGGGTGATACTGTGTTAAATAGTGAGCTGGAAAAATCACCATCCTGAATCCTCTATTATAGTATAGTCTATCATACAAGATGGTAAAGCAGGCACCTGCTAGCGAGAGGGAATCCATGCTGCCTGCTATTGCAAGGCAACAAATATAAAAGCAGTTCTCAAAATACAGAGAGTATCAAAATAGTAGGATCAAAATTAAATCAAATGACAAATAAAATTATGGTAGTATGCTCAGCTAGCAGGCCTGTGAATACAGTGAACGCTGAGCAGAACAACCTGTCCATGACAAACTAGAAGAAAATCATGTTATCTGCGTTACAGTATTGTAATCACATTTAGGTTGTAAATGTAATATGCATAACCAGATTAACAGACTGAGATTATGTGTACATCTTTTGAATTGCTTTGGCATATCCTCATCTCAGTTTCAATTATGTGTGTGTACCAGAAAAGTGAAAGAGCAGATCAAAGTATGATTATAAAATTATAAACAAATTACTTTAAAAAGAAAAGCAATTTCCATTTCTTCATGTGCAGCCCTAAAAAGATCACAAATCCTTCTTGGTAACAATTTATCACAAACTCAGATTGCTGTGAATAAAGGGGACAGTTTAATTAATATTACCATAATCTGTTTTTTCATTGTATACGCAAAAGTGAAAATGTAATGATTTGTCTTTCGTGTTTGTTAAAGTTTTCCTAAACCCTCATCATACAAACTTAACCTCGACTGTAACACTCGTTAAAGGGAATGAATGTACAGTGAAGTCAAATGGCATGTACTTGGCCTAATTTTAACCTCTTTAATCTCTTCTTGTGTGTTGTAATATGTTAATGAAAGTAAGTTGCTGAATCTGCAATGAAAGTAGTGTTGCCTGTGTGACCTTGTACTAAAGGGGATTAACAATTACTTGCATAGATTACTTAAATGTCAATATACTCACATGCATGCAGATTTTTTTGAAATCACAAGACGTCTTGCTCTGATAATTCAGGATTTAAAGTTGATAGCAAAAATAGGTGACACAGAATGAATACGCACTGATATTAAGGGAAGAGTGTGATTGGAGGTGAAAGAAGCAGAAGAAAATAAAGAGATAAAACGTGCATGTCCGTACTGTTGCTGTTGGCAAAGGCAGACTGACCCATTTACTAAGGAAGTGTGGCCTGAGGGAGAGTGTGCATGGAGTCTAGAGAGGCCACCAAGGAGCACCAGCCACATAATGTGTGTGTCAGCTTAGTTCTATTAATGACTTATTGCCTCTGCCTCTGTGGAGTCCAGCAAGCTTTGAAAAGGTACGGACCTCCCATGGTACCATCAGTCAAATACACACCACACACATGCCTTCCTTTTCCCTTTTCATCCATCTGTAAAACACACAGCAGGGAGAAAGCCACAGCAGAGGAATATGGAAATTGTGCTGATGGGTGGCCTGCAGTGGAAGCCATCCTTCCCTGAAGTCCCCCAAAATGCATTTATACAACAGCTAGCCTCTGTTTATTCTCTACAGTATTGCGTGAAGTGACCATTTCACCTGCTGATCGACATGAGGGCACAAAATAGGCTGGAAGTTTAATTATTTAACAAGCGGGAAAGACAATATCAACAGATTACACTTACACAGGTGTTTTACAGGTAATAAAATGTCAGGGTGTTTTTCTTCATTGACTCAACTGCTTTTCTTGAGCATATCTACAGCCTAACTTTGTTGCATCTGCAAGTTTTTGACTTGCTGCCTTCTGCTGAAAGGATGACAAAGCTAGAGAGCTTACGTCAGTTTCACATATTGTAAAGAGAGGGAATTTTATATTGCTTTCAGATTAAATTCTTCTGAAACATTGTTGTATAGTCCGAATTCTTAAACCAAGCTATATTTAAAGCTGCGTAAGCAGCTTCACAGATTGTTGGCTCCATGTTGCAGTGAACGATGAGGGTGTAACTATTCATTATTATCAAATGTCATGTGACATACAGTATGTAACTGTGGACTTTCTGTAAATCTTTTTAGTAGCTGTCTACAATAACAGATAATGCATTGGTTTCAACTGTTGTTGGTAAATCTGATTTTCTCTCAGTGGAGCGCAGGCTCAGAGGTGCTTAGGAAACAGTTTTGTTTCACTCTGTTTCAGCCCCACATATCATTGATTTGGGAAAACACAGTGAATATACAGCATCTCAAACTTCTGTTTTGACCATAATCTGTTATTTGGACTGTTAACACAATGTTAAACAATTTTTGAGTAAAACATTGCTGGTTTAACAAATAGATTAGCAGCCATACCAACATGTACCCTGTTTCTGCTGAATGACTGAAGCCATGCAGGTCCGGGCTTGGCTAGTACTTGGATGCGAGACCTCCTAGGAAAAACAAAGTTGTTACTGGAAATTATGTTGGTGGAACAATAGGGGGCAGTCTTCTCTCTGGTCCTAATAAATCTCAATGCCCCTGTGCAGTGACGAGGACACTGTGCCAGGAATTGCCGTCCTTCGGATGAGATGTTAAATCGAGGTCCTTACTCACTGTGGTCATTAAAGACCCCAAGGTACTTCTCACAAGGAGTAGGGGTTTCCCTGGTGCCCTGGTAAACATTCCCAGCCTGGCTCTCTCCATATGGCCATCTAATCAATCATCCAGTGTAACTGGCCCAATAATGATTCCCTCCCTCTCCACGTTAAGCTGCTGTGTGGTAAACGTTCTGGTCCAAAACGGTTGCTGTATATCAACCCAGGTGGGTGCTAATAAGCCACCAGAAAGAGCACCAGGCTTTGAAGACAATTTGATATAGTGGCCAAACTGCATAATTACAATGTAACATGACACTACTGGGCCCAAAGAGAAAGAGACATCTGTAAATCAGCAGACAATTCTTTTGGGCATCACAAACCATGCGAAAAGACTCATTTCACTATCAGAATTTGTTCCATTTGGTCCAAACACATTTCGAAAATCTAGAGGAGGTGCACAACTGAATTGTTTTATCCCCATTCCTGTTAGCCAGAGGGCTAAACCAGAAGTAGCTGGCTCAGCTGATGGAGTTGCTGATATGCTTGCTCTGTTGGCCCCACAGATATGGAAGCTATGCATAAAAAGTCAGACTTTTTGTGCTTCATGTGCCATTGAGCAACTGTCTGGAATTAGCGTGGTCCCACCCTGGAGTTCTCTATATACATCCATTGTACTACACATTGGTTTTGCTTGAGGTGAGTTTCCCCGCCTTCACTTCGAAGCACTTTGGGTATAAAGATAAAGTGCTATATATATATATATGTGGGAAAACTCTAAATGTATACATCCCTGACACTGTACGTGTAACATACAAGGTCGCCCATAAAGTTGGAATAATTTTGTTTTCAGACACATACCACTTTTTATTTTTTCTATTAATACATCAGTAATCACCCTTGACCAGCTGCAATGAGATTGATCAATACAATTTTGAGAATATATACACTTTATCTATCAAGAATAAATCACATTGTCACAATCATTTCATTAGAAAAAGTAAAAAATATTGTATTCCAACTTTATGGGCGACCGTGTATAATCCTCTACCTGCTTTCCCAGGCCAAACCAACAATTAACCAAAAAAAAATTGCACATTTTTAAAAATTAATTTGGTCTGAAATTGAATCATGTGGTAGTTGAAAGAGGGAATTCATTCTGCAGGACAATGGGCCTCTGAGGATGCATGTTTCACCGCTACATGTACCAGCAACCATCTGGACCAACTGGGGACAAGGGGCAAGGCAGGGAGGAATGTGTCAAACACAGGTGAACTGTAAAAACAGATGGGTACACATATGTTACATTTATTAAAAAAACAAAAACATTCAAAATACACAAACAAGCACTCATTCAGTTAAACAAAGTATATGCCTTTGTCAAGGTACATAATGAAATATTGCATAGCATAAAATCATAAAACTTGAAAGGATAACTTGAGCTCACTGGTATTCTTGCTTCTTCACTTTATGGGGAAATTTAAAGTGAAGAAGCTTTGGGGCATTTCAAAAATGTTTCAAGATAAAAAGAAGTTTAAAGATAACTACACACTGTAAATTAAAGTGTACGAACTTGGTTAGTAATTGATAACATAAAAGCATGAAATAAGACCAGTCAACTGAACACTAACATTGGTCAGTAAATTCTTCTTTAAAAGAAGAAGGAGAGATTATAAGGTGTGGAAAGAGATGAGTGGAGGTGAGAGACATGGAGTGGGAGACGATGAGGTGAGAAATGAAGTGTGAGCCAGTCGACGTAGGAAAGAGCAGGGAGGTGGGCACGATGAGGGGATGTTATCTGATGTGATGGGGATCTCACATTTCTGCTTTTTTAATCCTAAAACTGTGGGAGGAATTAGCTTCCCTGGCTTGTACTAGACATTCCATCATAGGAGACACATGAAGACAGATGAAGTAAATATAATTCATCAAAGTCCTGCTTGGTCTCCAGAGCTTCCATACAGATAACACATTGGAGTCCTCAGTTAAATCAACCTCAGCTTTGCAGTTTTTTTTGCCTCCACATTTGAAGGCTTTTTATGTTTCTGTCCTCATTCTGTGTATAAATGGAGGTTGTGGTGGTTATGGAACAGGAAAGCCCCTCTCTCTCACTGCTGCAGCTGATATGCTCTGGTGGGACTGTATCTATTATGCATACATATTGCCTGCTGCTACATCTTCATATTTATGACACACAAGTCATTCTGGAAGTCTCCAGAAACCTTCACTGGATCCAAGTCAACCTGAAGAGATTCATTTGAAGTGGCAAAGTCAGATTAAAGACGTTGGAAAAGTATTGCAAAGATGGGTCTTGTGTGTACATTTGTGTGTTTTTCGTGTGTTGGTCCGCATGCATGGTTTTACTGCATGTCTACTGTTTGTTTATTTCTTTGTCTCCAAACATCATCATCAGACTTAAACAATAACAGAGTGCCACAGCCAGACGATCTTCAGCCATGTTTCTTCCTCTCCCCTTGCTCTCCTCTCCCCTAGCCTGTCTGTCTCCACCATCCCTTTCTCCGTTGCCGGGGGTTACAGCCGGACCTGATGCAGTCAGGCTTTGTTCTACAGATGGTCCTGTCTTTACTCTCTCTCTCACTCTCTGTCATGTGCAGCTGCACACTTGCAGTGATATCTAATAGTTATGCTAATATGAGCAGTTGATTAATTAGTCTACATACTCAGGTGCTTTGTCCATATGGGCCTCCTCTTCATTTGTGAATTTTTGGATTACAGCACCCCTGTGTGCTTCCTCTGTGTATGTATGTGTGGATAGGAAGAGGATGCGGGTCAGTAGTTGAGAAACAGGAAAATAGTGCTTGTAAAAGTGATTTGAATCTGGATTTTATTTATCATATAGAGATTACTAGCGGATTTAATTAGCTGTCTATGGAATAATAAAGTCATGACTATGGTTGCAATTGCATCTCAGAATAGCATGCCAGGCTAGTTTATTAGAAGTAAAAATGCTGATAATACTGAAAAAGATCCATTTTAACAGGTTTCAAGTGTAGATATTACTATGCAAATCATCCATGACAAAGTTAACGTATAAATTACACTCCTGCTGTTCCCTTGTTAATAAAAGACATATGTCTGAATGTCTCTTCTCATTCTCTGACATTAGTCCTGTTGTTCCCTAAGGCCTCTCCAGGGGAATATAACCAGAGACACACCTAAACTTTTCCACAGCTCAAGGGAGATGTGATCAAGCAACATTACTGTCCAGACAAGATGTCTCTGCACAGAGTTTTCTCTTTATACACTGAAACCCGTCTTCTAGACTTATATGTACATACATACTCAAATGTGTCATTAACATTTGATAATTTTCCCTCCTGTGAGTGGCTTTATCTGTGAACCTATAATGCAAAAACACAAAAAGCAAGTTTTAAAAAAAAATCTTTGCTATTACAGTCAGCTGTGTTGATCAAGTGACATCAATGTTAGACCAATTTTGAAAATAAGAACAACATATGAGGAAGGAAACACTTGCTGCACAGATGATCCTCCTCCAAGATGGCTGTATGTAAACAGATGCCAGAACAAAACAAACATGGGCTGTGGCATTTCTTAATTAGATGAAAGGAAAGCAAATGAGACAACCATCATGGAAAAATAAATGCTCCATTACAGCAGCAGTGGCAATAGGGTGGCGAGTGGTAAATGGTCAAATGTGAGTATTTCCTGGTGAGATCAAACACACATAGCACACTAATGCACATTCAGTCTACTAGTGAGGTTAGAGCCATCAGCCACACATAAATGCTGACCTGTAGACGCTGGGACAGGTTGCCAGAAACGTGATCCACACCCTTTAGTTTTCTCTTAACTTCACCATTTTCCGGGAACTGTGTGAATGGAGACTGCTTTGCATCCCTTGCAGAAGATCCAAACCAGCCCATTTTCTCAAGTGCAACCAGATGTCCATGACCTCAGCCAACTGAGCTGTTCTTCCTGCAAAAATGACCCATTTCCCCCTCACATGTTCTTTGGGCCTGTTTCAACGCCTTTCAGTCAGCCACATTCCAGTTTGAGACATTCAAGTGCAATGTGCAAGGTAACCTAATTTCGTAGGTTAATAAGGGAGTTGGGGTGGTCCTATATTTAACATGGAGAGTGGAAACCACATTAAAAGGCCCTTTGGCTGTCCCTGAGCTCTTTCCCTGTGGACCAACTGGCCCTTTTAATACAAGACAGCTTCAATGTGGCCTCAATAGGAAAACAGGCTCTACACACAGAGAGTTGTCAAAAATTAAACCCCTCCGACCCAGAACAAGACTCTCACTGTGGTTGCAGCTTTAACTAATTACAGTGTCTTCCCCATGTATCTATTTCATAGTTCATTTTATGTTTCTAACAACCAGGGAGTTGTACTTCCAGTACTGGGTTGAACAGATCTCAGGTCCATTTCAATGCATTTTCTGAACCAATGTCACTGTAATCTTAATCTTAGTACTCAAAATATTGCAAGTATAATCAACAAAATGCACTAACAACATCAAAAGTATTTTATTATGCACATTATATGATGATTTAATGCCTATACTATTTAGTATAATTTTAATTAATTTTCTTGAGCTGAATCTTTTGTGTTGCTGATTGCATGTGTTGAGTAAAGTAAAGTGATTTGTTTGCTGCGTAATGTAAGAAGTTTTGTTCTTGTCTATCATGTGGGCTGGGCACTTGTACGTGCATGACACAATAAATAAATAAAAAATACATAAATGAACAACTATTATGCAACAGTATGGCCCCTGTCAGAGTTACATTATCATATAACAATAAAGGTTATTATTAGTGAGTCATAATCATGTGAGCAGAATTTTAAATATCAGATTGCATCAAGCTTAAGCTAATTTTAATAATTTGTATATACTGTTTGGTAAGAATGCATCATATTTAATAAACTCAATAATTAATTAATAAATGAAATATAAAAATATAAAAAAGTAACTAATCAAAATAGCTAAAAATAAAATCAAATAATGGAATGACAAGTACAATATTTCCTCATGAAATGTAGTCTGGTAGAAGTGTAAAGTAGTGGGAAATTACAGAGTGAATGTAATTAAGTTTAAAAATGGTGGTTTACCATAAATTGACTTTTTAATGAGTAGGTCTAAATTAAAAGGGAATGTATGGACAAGTTAAATTGCCAAAATGATTTTGGGTTCAGTTAGACCCTGTTGGAAGTATATTAAACTTTTTGCTCTGCAATCTAAAAATTAAAATAATATCTGTTTGTGTCATTCATTTAAAAAAAACGTTAAACCAGTATTGGTGCCCCCCTGTGGTAGTATCAAAAAAGAAGCTGCAGTATTAAATTGTGGTTTAAATTGGGGTAAGGGTTAGTCATGTAGCAGTTAGGGTAAACTTGCACTATACTCACAAGTACAGTGCAGGTACAATACAAGTTTTTTAATGTGAGGGTGGGGCTCTATTTGTCAGGTTGGGTGTTATCACACATCGCCCATGTTGATGGGGGACTTCTCAGATTAGTCCAGTCATTCATTGCTTGTTTAATTTAATCTGGAGGAAGCAGATGTTCATGAGTGCCTAACACAGTCATCTGTCACAATTAGCCAAGGTCCCTTTCCTCCTTTCCCCCCTCCCTTCCTCCATTTAGTGTTGTGTCCCTCCACTTGTTGATCTGTAGTCTGTGTGTGTGTGTGTGTGTGTGTGTGTGTGTGTGTGTGTGTGTGTGTGTGTGCGCGCGCGTGCGCGCCTGACTGTGATGTATAGAGTATGAAAGTAAAACACACTTTTTCAAGGTATACTCCATCAGTGAAAGACATCAGAGGCGCAGACTAAAAGAGAGCTGCTGAAGGTTTTATAGCAGACTTGGTATTTTCTTTGTTGAGCAAACTTCAGCCAACTTTCAGGCTTCTTCATTCTCGTTTTATTCCCAGCTCACATACCCACCACCATCCACCCACTTACACCCACAAAAACACACCCACAAACACACACACACACACACACACACACACACACACACACACACACACACACACACAATCATTATAGCTGCGATATTATATTTGAAGACCTCCCACTGACTACATTTGTCCTTAGACCCAGCAGACCTTCATAGAAGTGAGGACCAGAAAAAATGTCCTCACCTTGAGGGATTGTCCTCATTTCCTCTGACCTTGTAAGGAAGTTTGAGACTAGTGGGAGATCCCCTTCTTGCATACCCATACACATAATTGAATTCATAGTTGGTAACAATTCTGAATAAAGAAGAAAGCTGCATGTGGATTAACGTTTCTTTATTGGTGAATTATCTGATTTAATTAGGGCCCGAGCACTGACCAGTCAGTGAGGGACATATTGCTTTTGCCAGGATTCTTATTATTAGGGCCCGAGCACTGACAAGTCAGTGAGGGACCTATTGCTTTTGCCAAGATTCTTATTATTATTATTAATCAAGGGCCGCCAAATCAATCGCATTTTTGGCGGCCTGAACATGCATGACAACTCATGAAATTCTGCACACACGTCACATCTGGTGAAAATTTATATAATTCTATGTGATTGGACGCAAGCGTGGTAAGGGGACTCGCTAGCGCCCCCACACGTCGGGTCATGTGACCAAAAATGTTCTCGGATCTGCATGAAATTTTTATATGTCATAGCTCTCATTGGATCATGGGGAAATTAATTTTGTGGAATTTTTTTACCAAACAGGAAGTCGCCCACGCGGCGTGGCGTGCACCGATTTTCATTTTTCGAACACCGCTTTGAGGACTTTATGATGTTCACAGAATCATGAAACCTGCCACGTAGGTTTCAAATCATGAGCTCTTTCATCTGATACCACATTTGCCCAACATTTTGCCCCAACAGCTCAGTAGCGCCCCCTAATGCCTTTTCCCACTTAGGATGCACTGACAAACTCTAAAACTCACCAAATTGGACACACTCATCAAGACTCACGAATATGATTTTTTGGTATAACCGCAACCTTTTCAGTGCCAAGATGACTCTACAGCGCCCCCTAGAACATTAAAAGTTGAAGCCCCGCCTTCTACATGCACGTACATGAACGAAATTTAGGATTCATATATATCATGACTAGACGCACAAAAAAGCCTCTTGGACCCATACCCTAAGTCCAACAGGAAGTCGGCCATCTTGGATCACAGGTGCATTTTTTCCGCCATTTTCCCCATTTCCAGGCCTCGTACTTTAACGAACTCCTCCTGCAGTTTTGACTCCACAGACTTCAGAATCGAACTGTGTCATCCTCATACCTTGATTATGTAAACTTGATGACAGATTTGACCTACGTTATACCAGGTGGGCGTGGCAGTTGTTTGTTTTTATAAACAAAGTTGTTTGTTTGTTGTTTGTTTGTATAAACAAACAACTTTGTATAAACAAACAACTCCTTATAACCCCTTATAACTCCTCCATACATTGTCGGATGTTAATACATGCAGTGCGTAAAATGTCACACCTGGTGAAGCCGTTTCAATTTCAACATCATTGGGGGTGGGTGTGGCAAGTGGTCTCCATAGCGCCCCCTAACAGCAGGTCATGTGACCACAAACTTTGTCTGATCTTAGTAAAATGTACAGGACTCATAGCACTCATGGGTAAACCCCCAAATTATTTTTTTCAAAATTTTCACTCTAACAGGAAGTGAGTTATTGTGCATTTCCTGCGTCAATTTTCCGTTTTTCCCACAGCGTTTAGAGGACTTTCCCGTCTTCACAGAATCACCAAATTGCCCACATAGGTTCACACTCAGGAGCTCTTTAATTTGAGACCATAACTGCCCCTGGGCGTGGTACAACAGCTCAATGGCGCCCCCTACTGCCTTTAGCCATTTTGTACATTTTCCCGAACTCCTACACTCACCAAATTGTACACATACGTCAACAGTCACACATATTGACTACTGACAAAGTTTGGGATTTTTAAGTGAGAAGATGACTCCACAGCGCCCCCTGGAAGATTTCAAAGTTTAAGCCCCGCCTTCCACATTGACATAGAGAAATGAAATCGACAAGGCCTATGTTTTATGTCCAGACGCACAAAAAAGCCTCTTGGACCCATACCTTTCAGTCCAACAGGTCAAGTCAGCCATCCAGTCTAAAATGTTCAATCTGGATGATTTTTATTATTATTATAGTTTTACGCCTTTTTGACAGCCTAAACATGCCCCAAAACTCACCAAAACTTGCAATCATGTCTGATCCGGCGAAGAATTTGATATTTTAAGGATCGCGGAAATGGCAGACGCAAAATGGATTAATAGCGCCCCCTAGAAAATTTAAAAAATCAAGCCCCTCCACTCAGATTGACGTAGACAAACAAAATTCGGGAAACACATGTATCGTGTAAAGACGCACTAAAAAGCCTCTTGGACCCATATCCTAAGTCCAACAGGAAGTCTGCCATCCAGGCAAAAATGCTCAATCTTAATGATTTTTTGGCCCTTCCCCCACATTCCTTTGTGCTGAGAAGTCACCCAGACTCATTTGTGGTCTTAGTTTGCCATCTAACCCTAACCCTAACCCTAACCCTTCGACACTGCTTGCAGTTTTAATTATCATTGTTATCATTTTAAAATAATAAAGAAATCTGGCACATCTCAGACTATCGAAGGCCAGCAGCTGAGGCTCCTTTAGTTGTTTGAGGAAAAACATGGACGTGTCTTCCAGCAGCCAAGAGAAAACACTTTGGTTTAAGTAGATTTTGTAACCCAAATGTCCTGTAATTGAATGTCAAGATTAATAAATGACTAACATTTGTTATTTTAATGTTGCTGTCATTTCACACTACTAAGTTCAGTCTTTATAGGTTAAAATCTCATTATTGGCAGGCTGGTGTTTTAAACATTTCTTGGAGACAGAGCAACTCTGGAGGCAAAATAATGATATTGTTGAGTTCAACCTTAATAAGTGGTGCCAATTTTTTCCAGAGCACTAGCTATTGTGACAAACTTGACAATATAACACAGATAGAAAAACAAATAGAAATCACAATGACTTTTTGACACCACTATATAATATGGCACTCTTGGTTTGTAAATAATGGCTTTATTCTAATTGAGATTTACTAAAGCTTTACAGATCAGTTACAAGGCATGAATGAGAGCAATCTTTTCGGGCAGCGAAAAATCTTGTTGGGTTTATAAACCCTTTATCAAAGTTGCCTAAAAGAAATTGTTTTTCTTACTTGAGACATGACTACAGAAGGTATGATGGGCGAGATCATAAATTACAGCTAATGGCCAGACTTCATAATATCGGCTGCCATCTGTATGGTCTCTTATCTTTTTAGCAAAGTTTTCTTCTAGTTGCTGAAGTGTTTTGGATCCTCGAGTATGAACCAACCAAGGGGATTGTTTCAGAAAGCTCTTCCTCACAAATATTTGCATGAAAAATTCATAGTTTGTGGTAGTTTTCATTTTTCATTTCAGCACCTCGGACAGCAGCCCCCTGGGGTTTAAAAAAATCCCCGCAATTAATAGGACTGGACAATGAATATTGAAAACAAACTAGTTTAGGATAATCTGAATAGACAAGTGGATCAGAAACTGGTGGCTATAAGACAATGTATTAATCTGTTTGATACTTCAACAGTTTATCTGTTTGTGATGAATCATCGTTACTCATTTTTTATTTTATTTTTTTCATAATGATTCCTCTTCTTGTATTAATGATGACATTTTGGGTCACTTGTCAAGTAGCAACAATGCCAGGTCACTGTTGGAGATGAATATCATTAAATTCAACACAAAGGTTGTAAAGTAGGCTAAACGTCACTAATAAGCATAGCAGAGCTGAACTGAACCAGTGGGAGCAAAGACGTTTCAGGTGAGAAAACGGGGAAAACTTTTTCTCTCTCTAAATTGGATCAAATCTGCCACAGGACCAGTGCTGTTTCTATATTTGCCCTTTTGATATTCACCATACTAGTCCTAAAATATTATACGGGGCTAGTGTCCATGAATGGCTACGATACGTTGTTTTTTATATGATATATGGGACGTGCAAGAACATGCATTCTGTTTCATATTGCTCTTGTTTGAGAAACACGTTTTTCTCTCACATCGACGTTGGTCTTCTCTTCCCCTTTCCTCATCACTGCCTTCTTTTTGTTCCTCTTCACTTGGACACGTGTCATCGCCACCTTTTCCCTGGGAAGCAGAGATCAAATATTTCAGCTTTCAGATGGGATGGCAATCACTCAAACGGGATTTCTGTGTGCATAATTAGGAAAGTAACAATAGTTTTATGAATAATATTCCGCTTCCATTTAATTTTGCTATGGCAAACCCAAAATTCGTTTCTTGAATAAACTAAAGCTGTAACCAAAGGTGCTGGTGCTTCTGTGCCGGAAAAATTAGGCTCTGATTATTTATGAGTAGTCCATTTGTCCTATCTGGGGGCAATGACCTTGTTTAAAAATGTGACTGTTTGGATTCGCCTATTAAGTGTGTGTGTGTGTATGTGTGTGTGTGTGTGTGTGTGTGTCTGTGTGTGTGTCTGTGTGTGTGTGTGTGTGTGTGTGCATGAGCGCGTGTCTGCAAGACAGAGAGAGGGGCAAAGGGAGGAGGGCACGCCCAAACGATGGTGTTGAATGACGCCCGTCTGTTGCTTCTTGTGTATATTGGTGCGTCCTGCGATTGGAGGAGGACAAGGCAAGGTACCCAGCGCTGGCGCGCTGTGGGCGGGGGAAAGGCCTGTTTATAAACCCAGATCTTTCGCCGTGGGCGGGAACAGCAAGAGTGAAAGTGAAGTGCTGGAACAGAGTGAGAGAGACAGTGGAGGAGACGAGGCTGTGTCGGCGGCTGTGGTTGACCGGGGTTTGCTGAGGGGGCGAGGCGGCCGCCCCTGTATCTGCGCATGGACGACCACCTCAGCCTCCTGCAATCACCCCCTCCGACCGCAACCAAAACCCGGGGCGACAATTTGGTGAACCACGGATACACCGAGACAGAGGCCGACGTGATGACGGTTGTGGCGTGTGACAACATGTTAGAAGAGTCGGCGGCTCTCCCGGGCCACCACTCTCTGGACCGTTATGAACCGGATCACGAGTGCTGCGAGAGGGTGGTCATCAACATCTCAGGGTTACGCTTCGAGACACAACTCAAGACTCTCTCGCAGTTTCCAGAGACGTTGCTGGGGGACCCCAAGAAGAGGATGAGATACTTTGATCCTCTCAGGAACGAGTACTTTTTCGATCGGAACAGACCCAGTTTTGATGCCATTCTGTATTACTACCAGTCTGGTGGGCGCATCAGAAGACCCGTAAATGTGCCCATTGACATTTTTTCTGAGGAGATACGCTTCTATGAGCTAGGTGAGGAGGCTATGGAGAAGTTCAGAGAGGATGAGGGCTTCATTAAGGAGGAGGAGCGGCCGTTGCCAGATAATGAATTTCAAAGACAGGTGTGGCTGCTTTTTGAATACCCAGAGAGCTCGGGTCCCGCCCGGGGCATAGCGATAGTGTCTGTCCTGGTCATTCTCATCTCCATTGTCATCTTCTGCTTAGAGACATTGCCGGAGTTCAGGGACGATAATAGGGATCCGATCACTATTGCACCTTTGATAAATGGCACACTCCCATATTTTATCAGCCCCTTCTCTGACCCGTTCTTTGTGGTGGAGACGTTGTGTATCATCTGGTTCTCCTTCGAGCTGCTGGTGCGCTTCTTTGCATGCCCGAGTAAAGCCACGTTCTCAAAAAACATTATGAACATTATTGACATTGTGGCCATTATCCCCTATTTCATCACCCTGGGCACAGAGCTGGCAGAGAGGCAAGGGAATGGACAGCAGGCCATGTCATTAGCCATTCTGCGCGTAATTAGGCTTGTTCGGGTGTTTCGCATCTTCAAACTCTCCCGTCATTCCAAGGGGCTTCAGATTTTAGGACAGACTCTAAAGGCCAGTATGCGTGAGCTGGGTCTGCTCATCTTCTTCCTATTCATCGGTGTCATCCTTTTCTCCAGTGCTGTCTATTTTGCTGAAGCAGACGACCCAGATTCGGGTTTCAACAGCATCCCGGACGCATTCTGGTGGGCTGTTGTCACCATGACCACTGTGGGATACGGGGACATGCACCCTGTGACAATCGGGGGGAAGATAGTGGGGTCTCTGTGCGCAATCGCCGGTGTGCTGACAATTGCTCTGCCTGTACCTGTCATTGTCTCCAATTTCAACTACTTCTACCACAGAGAGACGGAGGGCGAGGAGCAGGCACAATACCTGCACGTGGGCAGCTGTCAGCCTCTGGCAGACACAGAGGAGCTGAGGAAGACCCGATCCTCTTCCTCACTCAGCAAGAGCGAGTATATGGTGATAGAGGAACATGGGATAAACACCGCGTTTAAACAGCAACCCAACTTCCCCACTACCACACAAAACAACTCGCAAAATTGTGTGAACATAGACAAAAAGATTTTCACAGACGTGTAGCCAGTATTAGTGTCATTGCCCTGAACACAGGACATGGGTCGATGTGTCAACACACAGCTGGTTCTGTCGTTGCGCACCAGTGTGTGTAAGCAGCGGTAGATCAGATTAATAACAAAAGGGAATAAAAAGAGATAGAAAGAAAGAGCAAACCCTGTCTGTTCAGAGATGCTGCTTTGTGCTCCATTCAGAGAATCAGGATTTTTCATTTCAGTGATCTGAATTCATAATTCTCTTCCATTCGCGCCTGGAGAGCAAGAGCTCCTTAAAGTATTAGGCCTGCTATTCCTTTCTGAGTGGGGGAATTGACCAGTTGTGCATTGTGCAATATCCAGTATATTATCACAACAGGTAGAAATAGAAGCTTTATAACCGTGAAAGATGACTGCAAATGTATGTTTTACTCGAAGGACACTCACATTGTATTAACATGCGTTATGAGTCGTGATTCGTCAGTCATAGCCTGTGTATAATATTCAGAATCATCTAAATATGTGTGTGTGTTTAAACACATGTAATGTATGAAAAACACAGTTCAGCATATATTATCTCAATTAGACCGTTATGTGCTATGCATTTACTGTGCGTTAAAGTCTAGTCCAAATGCTACTGTCTTTAAAATCAATCCCCTATAATTCCTGGATATTTATTGTACTGGTAGCTTTTTAATGCGTAACGGCACCATGTAAACACAGGGGCCAGCCGTCTGTCAGTGTGTCATTATCGACGCAAGACACACGTGAGAGGGGAGAAACACAGAGCTCTTTCACGCACACATACAACAATCAAAGATGGAATGTGCTTTTCTTTGGATGCCTCAAATATAGCCCGCTGTGATGCAGTCTCCATGGCGACGGTCGTTTCCTCGGTAACCCCAATCACCGTTGCCATGGGTCCTCTGTTTCCACAGTAACCTCCCAGATGGCTTGGAAGCTATATTGAAGATTATCATCTAAATAGCTTGTCTTCAGTCTGTAATAAGACTGTTTTGTCATCACGCTCTCTGTGCGTAAAATACAAGTCAAATCGTGCCAGCTCCACTATGGCTAATCAACAAGCCCACTCAGTGACTTGCATTGACCCAAAGACAAATCGGAGTAAAGGAGGTCTGTTATTAAATTACCACAATGAACTTCCCCCACCAAAAACGAACCAGGCTCAACTCGGAAAGGTGCTAAACCCCGAGAAGCGAAAGGAGAGGCAGCGCACAAGGAATTATGAATGGACTGGGAGAACATTGTGTCTGGCTGTCCTGAGTGCACTACTGCGGGCGCTCAGCAGAGGCTGCTGTTCTCCCACTGATAACATTGGTAAGTTTGGAGCACTGCCGTGCCCTTCTCCATGTGAATTACTCCTTTACCTCTAGCAATGAAACCAGCGTTTATACTGTTTGTAGATTTACACTGTTGTGTAAACCTGGCATTTCAGGCAGACCCGATATTGCTGACTAGATTCCCAGTCTAGAGAATGACTCCCAAAAGAATACACCTTATTCAAATGACATGACATCAACTCTCACGTAAGGTAAATACATTATGAAAGTAAGAAGTCAGTGTTTTATTTCTTTCTTTTGGTTTCTTTTAAGTTTTTCCATGCAAATCCTTAACGATATAGTGATGTCTAACCAGCTGCTGGTGTTTAGATGTTCACCCCTCCATCATTCTGACTGTGTATAGAGGGCCATGTAGTGTGCCCAGGTTGTCTTTCACCTTCAGCTGACTTTGCCTATGAAATGAGGCATGAGATGGACACCTACAGCGTGCCCACCCTGTGTGTCTCAGGGATGCCACCAGGTGACCACTATATACTGCCCACTATACAGAACAGGTGGCTTTGTGACCTCTGTCTCCTTTTGCCATTGACAACACAGAGGTCAAACCCATTAGATATTGTGTTGATACTGTAATCGCTATTGGTTTCTGCACTGTTTCATACCCATAGTTTGTTAAATGAATGCATAGGAGAGGGGTTTCTTTTGCGCAGGTTTTATTCAGTACAGCTAAACCTAAAAAACAAAAATATATTATAATTTGTCTGTATTAGTGTGTGAATTGGGTTGACAATTCTCTTGACCACAGTGTTAGCCAATACCCTGCCTCTTTTCTTGCACCGCATTCTTTCTCTTCTCTTCTTCTCTGCTGCACTGCAATCCCTGCAGATTTACTGTATGGCTAAATTTATGTTCAGTGTCCTCCCTGACTGTGATTACTCTAACTGAAACAGAGACTATGGTGTGACGGAAATAAGAAATTTGAAAGACACAGTGGTGAATTTATCAAGCAGCCATGTGTGTGCACTTGCATGTGTATGGTACTAGACTAATAATACTTATACCTCTCCAGTCATGGTTGAGTGAATAGGTCATTCTCATTAGCCAGCATGCCCTGAAGGCAAATTGGGAGGTCCCACAGAATGACCCCTTCATTGATTATTCCTTTCCATATTGACCCTTGACCTTGACTTTTTTTCAGTGAAAACCTCCACACTGGTCATCAGTTAAATGGCTTGCTCATTTCTCAGGTTAAACAAAAAGCTCCAATGAAGAGAAAAATTGGTCTATTGATCAGCAAGCAAGATATATTATGCAGGAGACAAGGGCTACTTGTTTATCACTAATACGATTGGACAAGTCTGGAAGCTGTTCTCATGGGAATTGGCAGGATGGATTGGCAAAAAGACAAAAAAACCCAACATAATATATTGCCATACATTCTCATCGTTTCAGTTCTTATTCTGTCCACCTCTCCTAATGTGCATCTCCACACTTTAATTGAGTTTCACACTTGTTTCTACTTTTGCTCTTGTTTCTTTAAATTTACTGCAGTGTCGGCATTTAGCTTCTACAGAGTAATTTGCACTAAGTGAGCTCCTCTCCTCTCCTCTCCTCTCCTCTCCTCTCCTCTCCTCTCCTCTCCTCTCCTCTCCTCTCCTCTCCTCTCCTCTCCTCTCCTCTCCTTCTGAGCTGACAGTGTTTATAGTTTGATTTTTGCATGAGTGGTAATGAGACAGCAGGGAGAAGCGGAGCAGCCTTGTGTTGTTAGAAAGACCACTGAGCTGTTAGATGGGTCTGGCCACACTGTACGACTCCAACAATTGTGCTTTTTCCTTTCCTCCTCCTCTTCCTCCTCCTCCTCCTCCTCCGCCTCCACATTCCTCCTCCTCCTCCTCCTCCTCCTCCTCCTCCTCCTCCTCCTCCTCCTCCTCCTCCTCCTCCTCCTCCTCCTCCTCCTCCTCCTCCTCCCCTCTTCCTCTCTCAGGTGAAAGCTGTTCCATTTTTCTTCTCAGACCTCCTAGAACCCCTGATGACCCCAATTAGGCTGCCTCCTATACAGGTAAATAGGCTTTTGATAAGGAGAGTCAATATGACATGTTTGAACTTCAATTAACATTCACTGAAAATTACTGATAAAGGTTTTCACCTTGTTAAAGGATATGAACAGGATATTTTAACGTCTGTCGTAAAAAAAAAGAAGTCAGGTGCCCATTAGAACACTGAAAGAGATTTTGCTCACTGTAGTCATTTCTGTTGTTCACTCTGACTGTTGAAACATCCCCTTCATCCATCTCAGGAGATGGATGGAGAGGATCTTTTACTTCTCAGTATGAACAAGAGGAGTGATCATGGCAAGAAAAGATTATTTCAATGTTCACTTGGGCACTTGAATATTGTTTTAAGATAACAACAATTGTGAACCTATCCAATAAAAATCAATAGATTTCACATTAACCTGCAGTGGCCTTTTTCTTTCTCTGTAGGGATGCGATAACTGGTCTTCCAGTTGGGCCAGATGGGCCAAAGTTAAAAATTGAGACAGAGCTCCCACTGGATCAATTTTCTCTTCCCCCTGCCCTATCCCTCCTGACTGGTGTCCTCAAACCTGGACTTCAAAAAGCTGTGCCTAGCAGTCCCCTCCACCTCCTACAGTGGATCACCACTCAATCCAAAATTCAGGAAATGCAAGAATTACAAAAAATAGCAGATGTAAATACTCCACTTACAGTTTTGTAGCTGCAGTTTTATGACTGCTTCTCTTCTGGAGTTAACACACTGTGAGTGAATCCATCACAGCATCAAATGTGATTCAGGACAGTGACAGAATTCAGCTGGAACTGTGTTACGGACATTTCTCCATTCTGCTTTCTCTGTAAAATTCAAAAGGACATATTCAGGAAACAGCCAGCAGTTTTGCAAAGCACATTTAATTCCTCAGATTTACAAGGATTTCTACATTCTTTACTCATGCTTCTGGGAAACTGATATTCCATTACGGACAATAACTAACCAACAGCTTTTGCTTCAAGTCAAAAGTGGCAAAAACGGAGGCCAATTGTGATTTGCTGATATGAAACTGCGATATAAAATCTAAGACTGTTAGCCATATGCCTTTGTTAGGTCTGTGTACTCTGTATTGCCAATATGTAAAACACACACATATGTATGTACATGTGCTGGTTGCTGCTATTCCCCTGACCTACACATGGAGAACAATTGAAGAATACAAAGGCATGCAGACAAACACAGCCACACTCACACATGTATACACAAGCCCGTGGAATCTCTCTTTTTTCCCCCGGAGTGCACTGGTGTTTTTTGGGGATGGGACAGAATGTAGTCAGGGGAAGGTTGTGTATGTCAGTATTTGTTCAGTGTTATCCTTTGCTGTCTTAAACATGACCCATATAAAGAGATTATGAGTTGCACTGTCTTTATTTGAGAGGGACTGCAGACTGCTTTCACTCAATTACTGGGAAAATGTTATTCAGTTATGTCTGGGAGAATGTCTAGGCCCAATTATAGACCTTATTATCTATTCTGTGTACAGTCAATATGTTTCAATCATGTCAAATATGACTTGAAACAACATAACTTGTTGTTCATGTACAATTAATCCACTTCTCTAATTCACTCCAATATGTTGTTATTCAGTAAAACCCATCTATTCTATTTTAACCATCAACAGGTTAAATATGAAATAAGTAAATAATAAGCAAAAATATAAAATTGTTTACAATAAGGCAATAGATCTGGTGATTCCTACTTGCACAAATTATTAAAGAAATAGTGACATTTTTTATGGTTAAATCATTCAATATTGCCCTCATTTCCTAAGCTAAGTTTTACTAAGAAAACTCTGGGAAATGTCATACAGTAAATGGCACGGATTACTAAATGTTTCCCGTGCAAGGACTGACAATGAGTCTTTTAGTAGGGAAAAACACTGTCTGACTCGCAGCCCTTTAGATGACTGGTGACAGGAAAAAACACACACACTCACAGAGAAGAAATCTCCTCTGTAGTTCTGTAAAAGGATATCCAAGCCAGTGGAAAACTTCATCATCTCTCTGCCGGGGAGGTAAATATTAACATTCTAGAGGTTTACAGCCATCGCAATGTCATGCTGTGTAAGATCGAGTGTGCTTTATTGCTCCAGTGAATCCACAAGCTTGCAAATAACTCTGCCATCTCCCTTGGCTATTGTGTGGCCGTGAGTGTCAAACTGCCTTTCTGTGATACATATTGGAAATTAATGCTAAATACTCCCAATATTTTTCAGTACAGCACAATTATGGACAAATCTACCCTACACTGTTTGTCTTTCTGGCTCTTTTCCTGATATTTTTTTTCTCTCTCTCAAATAGAGAGAGTCTATTTGGTTTTATTGTTAAACAGGTTAATGAATGGTATACACTTATGTTTGAGGTCACACACACAAAAAAGAAAAAAAAACTGTATGATATCATTAAAGCTCAGCACCATCCATGGCACTACAATAGTAAATCTCCATAGCAACAAGAGAGGGTTGTTGGTAAGATAAAGAGAATGACCATAGAGACCAGATACAGCTCTCTGCAGGTGCTTTGGAGGGATCACCACTTAAACTGTTTGTATCAGTGTCAACTTCTGCAGCGTTTACACATACACAGCTTCTGAGAGGGCAGGGGTTGGCTGTGTATCATTTTGTGTCGGTGTGTGTTTATGGATATTGTATGTGTGCGTCTCTGGCAGAGGAACAATGTATTGCCCCACGGGCTGACTGGGTCTCACCATGCAGGGACTCCATTTGACAGCAGGTCTAAGTGGAGTAAAGACAATGCCAACAGAGATATTGTGTTGCTAAATGCCAACAACAACTAATGAGGAATGAAAAAAAGTTGATGGAATGACTTTTAAGTGCCTAAAAATAAACACAAGGAACATTATAAAAGACCTGCATTTAAAATTGTTTTAAGAGACTTCTCTTGTTGTTTTTATGATTAAACATATTGTAAACATAGGCTTATTGTATGAACATGCACACATATATTGATTGACATATTTTCACTGATACACATTTAGAATTGCCAGCTTCACACATTCCACCTTTTGTACATGTGATTTATCTTCTTTTCTTGAGACTTTTCAATTTTCACTTTCACCAACACAGTATTGGCAATGCAGGCATAGATGTTGCTAAGGATCATGACGCTGTTGCTAGTGCTGCCACAAAATGAGATTATTCCTGGATGCTGATTGGCTGATCAGTTCCAGTTTTCAGACACAGGCGTAGCAGACAAGGCGGGACTCCCCATCAAGACATATGCTCTATATGCAAAGACACATGCAAAAAAAGCAATTTAAGACATACAACATACACACACACACACACATACTTAATATATGCATGCACACAAACAAACACATTGAAAATATTATATGCAGCATATTTCAGACCCAGATACAAAGACTCATTTTTTTCTAGCTGGTGGACAGGGTGATCTGCTGCCAGTCATCTCAGTTTTTGCTGTCAAAACAAACAGACAGATGGCAGAGAGGGTGATAGTGTAAAACAGAGAGAGAGAGAGAGAGATGCTGCTGCTGTGCTCCACTGGATGACTCATCACTCTGCCACTGTGACCTTTATCAGCTACCCTTTTCACCGCTTCTATCCCTCCCCTTCATTTTCATTTTTTGCACACCTCTAACTACATTTCCTGCTGACTATTTCTTCAGTGTCACTGCACATTCAGTGGATGCGTAAAGCCAGGAGATCTTTGCACATATAAATTCTGCCATTAATAGATACTCATGCAGTATAAATGTCATTAATATACTGACAAGTTTCCTCTTTTAGCCAAGTCACTCCTCCAGCACGATGAGGCTCTCATTGATTTTTCCTTGTTTTCTGAGGCAGGGAAAACAACAGAAAGTGAAACCACATCCAGAATCAATAGCTGAGTACTCTACTACTGGTAAGGACATATCTCACCATGAAAGCAATGATCATCAATGACCTGGCTGTTCTAAACATACAGGTAGAGAACATCCAAGGGCAAACGTTAAAACTTATAGAGGGACCCCAGAGGGAGACATGCTGAGAAAGAGAGAGGAGAAAATGTAGGAAAAAAAGGTGTGAGGGGTAAAAGTAAGCTGATGTGGATATTAAGTTACTTGGCTGGTTATCATTGAGGAGGAGGCTTCCTCCTTGAATCCAGTGCCTCTTGTAGGAGCACTATTTTAATACATGTCATAGAGAACAGAAAAAAAGATTGCATTTGTTCATAATGAAATGAGAGGTTATGATGGCATTTGGAACTGTCGTATAGGGGGAAACCATATTGTAATTTAGCCATATGAGGTGTGTAAGAGTGTATTTATATGTGTGTATATGAGTGGGTATTTTAAGTTTCCCTACTCTCCATTTAGGTTGTGTACAGTTTGATAACATTTAAAATAGAAACACCTGCAGCAAGTGTGACAGTGTCCAAGTGTGTGTGTTTATGTAAGTGTGTGTGTTTGCAATTTTTTTTTAACACAAGCGTGTAGTTTTTGTTTTTTTGTCTTTGCAACTTTTTGCATGCTATAAGTGTACTACATCTATGTGTGTGTCATAGCTTGTAAGTGAATGATCACCTGCTGCAGCACCAGTAGAGGTCATCCAAGACAAAGCTCCTCCCCTGCAGTCTGCTGTCATAATTTGGATCAACCCCTCTTTTCTCTTTTTTTCACTTTCCTCTTCCCTCTCTCTCATCTACAGGTATTGCTGCATAGAAAAGGGTGGAGATTTTAGGTGGGTCTTCTTTTGTATTTCAGTAATATTCCTGAATGTAAATTATCAGAATTCATTCACTGGGTAAATGTATTGAATAGGCCAACAACCGCATTATAAGCATTGTGAACAATACCTGTACTTTCCTGTCCTGATCATCATTATATGATCTGTAACAAATGTCTCGCTTTCTTGTCCACAGCTCAAACAAAACTCAGACCACAAACAATAATGCTCCCTCTCCCGCTTATAGGAACCACTGGGTGATGATGAAGTTGCAAGCTCATTGAGATGTGCCCCTGAGTCTTGGCCACCGGGTTCCTAGATGCTCCAGCGATGTCACGACACCAATTGGTGCCCGTTCATTCCCATGTAATTGACCCCTTTCATCCCTCCTCTTGTCCCCCATCATCCCACCATAGACAAACTCGACCAACCTGCTCATCCACCCGGTGATTGACCCTCCTTATCCCTCTCCTCTACCCCAGTCATCCCACAGCAATTGACCCTCCTCCAATTCTTCCTAAAGCTTCATGTCAAACCCAATAAATGATTCTTTTAAATACCATACAAATGGCATGGTCTTTGTTAGTGAAAATATGTTTAATACAGTGAAAAACACTCTGCAACAGCAATGCTCGCACAGGGTTACTGCATCCATGTGGGGTCATTAGTTGGAAAACATTCTTAAGTTTCTCCATGAGGTTCCATCTGGTCTGCTTGGCTGAACATAAAACATAATCAATGGTTTCATCCTGCTGAGACTTGGCACAACCTGAAGGTGAGGAGGAACTGGAGACAGAATTTAAGATCTGGTTGGAGGCTTAACGGCCCTCAAAATTACTGATCAACTGTGTTCCAGTGAAACTATTTCTACAAGACACAGTTTACTGGAAATGGCATAGTTTAGAAAGATAATCTTAAAAGCATCAATTGCATATCTCACAGATTATGTTCATATGCAGCTATTTTTAAAAATTATTTAAAGTCTCTATCTACTAAAAAATGTGTTTTCCTCTTTCCTAATTTACCTGTATGTTGCTTCACTGTGCAGAATTTGACACTGGAAATCAGTTTACACATTAATTTGCTGTGCACACCTTAAATCTGATTTAAAGGTGTACACCTGAGGGCAATATATGTGACATCACAACCGATTTAAAGCCAGTGGGACAGTATGCAACTTATACAAATGTGATGTGGAAACCTGAGGCCTCCATTGCTACAGTTACATTTTTAAAATGAAAAAATATGTGCTAATTCATATATTCTGGATTTTTCAATGAGGGAGCAGAAACAGATGTAATTTTGAGAATTTTAAGAAGGTAACTGAACTTTTTTTGTGTGGAAAAGCCATTTCAAAAGCAAATTAGTATTCACTTCAGTCAAGCACTTTGGTCAAAACCTTTTTGTTTTTAAATGTGTTCTATAAATATATTTTACTTTTACCAAATCTTATCTGTATATGTTTTAAAATATGTCTGAAGGGGTTCTTTAGTTTTTGGTAAAACTGAACATTTTCTTCAATGTATCAACCGGAATATTTTTATTGCATGTATTTGCCAACTAAAATGTGGTTCAGGTGTAATATGGTAAAGCAATTTTTCAGGAAATGTAATGTTACAGAACGGTTTAGAGTAGGCAACTAAAACTAGCTAGTTGAGGTCAGGGAAAGAACACGTTCATTCTTATGAATCACACTGACTTTTAATATGAGATGTGATGCGAACGTAATGACCACATTCAAAAAGTACAAGCAGAAAAGCTGCAAGAATGAAATGAAACTTGAAATTACATTAAAGAGTATATGATCCACCCACTCCCAATAGCTTTTCTTCAAGCAGAAAAGCTGCAAGAATGAAATGAAACTTGAAATTACATTAAAGAGCATATGATCCACCCACTCCCAATATCAGCAAACTCAATCCCATTTATCCCATTCCCTAAGTGTCCTTTTCCGACCTGCTACTAAAACTGTGTTATAGAAAACTGTTGGGAATGTGGTTGAGGATGATGAATGATTACACTACTGACTCCTTGAATTGGATATTGGTGGCCGGGCTCTGAACTGCCCTCCATTTAATATTGGTCCTGCTTCATTTACATTCATGGACGATGAAGATTTAAGACTTCCTGACCATCCATCAGCCTGCTTATGTAAAAGTGTCAATACCCCCTCAATGAGACCTTCAGCCAAAGTGGAAAACTGGTTATCAGCTCTGTGCAGAGGGAACCACTGCTGCAGTCCCTGTGGTCCCATGTCATCATCTTAATCAGTAGTTTGGCACTTTGATTGGAGTAAGATTGCATATCATGTTGAACCTGTCCTTGGGCTGTACAGAATGGCAGAGTAAGGAGAACATATGGGGGGAGGAGGGAAGGTGCAGTAATCCTCATGTATTCTCTGCAGGGTTGTGGAGTCTCTTTTTCCTTCATGTGTGATACCCACTCACTGCCTGAAGACATATCTGGGTTTTCACCTGTCCCACTTTCAAGCAGTGGAGGAAAGAGGGACAGGGAACAATCATTGGACTCTCCAGTATGAATTCCAACATTTGTAGTTTAAGATTTCATTAAGAGCTGTTACATCAGTCCTCTATGTGTGTGAGAGTGTGCATGTGCTTAATTGGCCTGGGCAGTAGTTAGTGGACTGTGATACAGTAAGCAGATCTGTAAATAACCAGAGCATTGTCAATGGCTCAACAAATTATGTTGTGCAGAAGCCTGCAAATGTTAAGGACCTCACAGGTGGATTTTTTTCTGATTTTTTGTTCTGTCTCCCCCAAATTTCTTTTGGGGGAGATTTCCTTATCCAAATTGAGAGTCTAGGGATACAGGGTGTACAGATTGTAAAGCCCTTTGAGGAAAATTTGTGATATGTTATATTGGACTGTATAAAATATTTCAAAACTACTCATCATATATTTTAGTTGATATTCTCATATTTGTGCAAACATAAAACACAAACATAGACTATATTGGATAATGACGATCAAATGACTCAATTTGTTGTTCTCTTTGCACATACAAGTTGCCTTATGACTTTGATGCTCTGTTCACAGGTGATTACAGGCTTTGTATTGTAGGCATGGTGCCAAGTAAGATGCATGAGGGGCAAATGACAAACTACATAAATTTGTTTTCAGTTTCTATCTCTAAATGTTTTGTTTGTAAGTGTTCTCACATTACATGAGTATGTTTGGCTAAAACCCGTTTCCACTCTGTGGTGGGCGATGCTTCCCCTTTAATGTGGAGCAGTGAGGACTGGAGTGTCGGGAAAGGGGGAGCGCAGAGGGATGGGGCGAGGCGCGCAAGAAGCTCTTAGTATGCGCTGCGATGCCCAACTGCAGCCCACGCAGCACAACTATGGTGAATTATGGTGAAATATGAGAGACATGGGAAGAGCCGGCAGCTCAAACACAGTTGGTCGTGATGAGATGACACAGCCGCTGGACATATTAATCAAATAAGGGAAGAAGGACATAAATTAAGGAATGGATTCACGACATCTAAGCACCTTTTAAGAGGAGACAAACTGGATAAAAATACATACGTCTACGCAACAAGAGAATCAGGGTGAATTCCTGCATGCCATTATCTGAAATTATGCTGTAGTCAAACAGATAAAGCTATGCTGCTTTGTTTAATGCATGGAATATATTGTGGCTGTCCATGATCCACACGGGAGAGGGCTGCAAATGGCTTGAGCATGTCTGGCACCTGCCACTCCAAACTAACTCACTCGAGCTTGCCAATCAACTACAACACTTCCATTTAATGTTTAAATACGCCAGTGCATGAACTTGTCTGCTTTGGCACATTTTCTGAGAAAATGTTTTTCACCTTTTAAAAACGCCATCAGAGGACGCGTTATTCCATGGAATGGGTAGTGAACATAAGCCTCCATTTGTTAATGTGCATTATTGGTGTATTCATATGGATATTCCCAATAAGAAAAAAATATGGTGGAACTTACGTGGAGATGAAATAAAAATTAACATTTTAACGAGCTAAAAAGCACAGATGAAAAAGCTAAGGGTGAAATACGGACCTAGCTGTTTGGGATCAAACAGGTGATTTCGCCTTAGATGAAATCTGCCGAAGTATGGGCGCTTCCGACTAGAAATACTGACAGCAACGCCTAACTGCAACCTCCCTTCTTTAAGTCTGCAGATATCAGGCTAGAGGATTACCTTTGCTGTTATTGAGAGTGGCGTCATATTGTTCTGAAGTGGGGGCCTCACAATTTGCTGATGTCAGAATTTTAAGATTTGCTTTCACGAAAATCACTTTGTTCCCACCACAACATCATGGCCACTCCAGCCGACTTCAACCTGTAGCCTTCTGTAGCTGCATCACAACATGTATCTGCTGGTCACTGAGGCAAGGGAGGTAACTCCTGCATCCTCATCCCTTGTCCCCTCTCCCACTGCTGCGTTGCTGCAGAGCTTCGGGTGATATATGGCTGGCAGAAAAGAGCTGCTTTGACCGTGGGCGCTGACTTTGGGCCGGGCAACTTCTGCTGGGCCCCTTACTCATCACCATCACAATTAGAGGACTGTAAACAAGTCGTAGAAGAGCTTGTGAAAATAGGTAAGACTTTTTGATTTGCATTCAGATAGTCCAACTTTGGTTATAGTAGCCTGAAATACACCTGCATCTTAAGACATGCATCTGTTGTGCTATAGCCTATTAAGTGCCAAGTGCATATCATTGGCCTGTATGTCATCTACTGGCTATCCCTAAATTAAACTATTAATTTTATCAATGATTTGCTAAAGTTTGGCTCCAGGAGAGAATATTAGTCCCATCACACATACAGATAGGGGAAATTCATCTCAGAGATTGTATGGAGCACTCAGCATATAATCAGATTTGTTGGTTGTAATTGCACCCTGTGAGAGCTGATGCAGTATTACTGGCAAGCATATTGATCCTGTAGTGTGCTCATATGAAGGAGAACTCATAACCTAATACACATAGACACAATAGAGCCAATGTGCTCAAATGGTTGGCCCCCACTGCTTGTTATTTTCAACTGGTCCTTTGGTTGACTGTTTGCAGTAAGGTCTTGAAATAGTAAAATCAGTAATTCTGGTAATTACTTTGCCTGTGGAAGTGTTGTATTTATAAAAATAAAGAGACTATAAACAGTTGGTCAGGAAGATATACTAATTAATGCAATTTGTTTTATGAATTTGTTTGCTTAAAATTGTTCATGCTCATCCAATTCAAAAGACAAAAACATGGCGCACTTGGAAATCAAATTAAAATTGCAGCATTTCTCATCCTTGTGTCCTGTTTTTTTAGCTCCTCACAGGCAGATCTGCCTGTACCTGAACCCACAAGTGTGTGGAGCATTAATCTCTTCGTGGCCTGACGTGGCCCCACACTTTCTGAAAGCTGCAGGTCCCATCTCCCTCCAGCATGACGGTTGCGACCGGCGACCCTGCGGACGAAGCAGCAGCGCATCCGGGTCAGCCTCATGACCAATATGACCCGGAGCCAGATCATGAGTGCTGTGAGAGGGTGGTCATCAACATCTCGGGCTTACGCTTTGAAACGCAACTCAAAACATTGTCCCAGTTTCCAGAGACACTGCTGGGCGATCCAAAGAAACGGATGAGGTATTTTGATCCTCTTCGAAACGAGTACTTTTTTGACCGGAATAGACCAAGTTTTGATGCTATTCTCTATTATTACCAATCAGGAGGGAGGCTGCGTCGGCCTGTTAATGTGACCCTGGATATTTTTTCTGAGGAGATCCGGTTTTATGAATTGGGTGAGGAGGCTATGGAAATCTTCAGAGAGGATGAAGGTTTCATAAAGGAAGAGGAGCGGCCTCTGCCAGACAATGAGTTTCAGAGACAAGTCTGGCTGCTGTTTGAGTACCCAGAGAGCTCAGGTCCTGCTCGTATCATTGCCATCATCTCTGTCATGGTAATTCTTATCTCTATTGTCAGCTTCTGTCTGGAGACACTGCCAGTTTTCCGAAATGAAGATGAGGAGATGTACAATTTTCCTCTCCAATCTATGTCCAACGCCACCTATACCTATGATAGCTCTACATATTTTACAGATCCTTTCTTCATTGTGGAGACCCTCTGCATCATCTGGTTCTCTTTTGAGTTCCTAGTCAGGTTCTTTGCCTGTCCAAGTAAAGCTGGATTTTTTGGCAACATTATGAACATAATTGATATTGTGGCAATCATTCCCTACTTCATCACCCTGGGCACAGAGCTAGCAGAGAGACCAGAGGACAGCCAGGCAGGCCAGCAGGCTATGTCTTTGGCCATTCTCCGTGTCATTCGTCTAGTCAGAGTGTTTCGTATCTTCAAACTATCACGTCACTCCAAGGGGCTCCAGATTTTGGGACAGACTCTGAAAGCCAGTATGCGTGAGCTGGGCCTCCTCATCTTCTTCTTGTTCATCGGTGTGATCCTCTTCTCTAGTGCTGTCTATTTCGCCGAAGCAGACGAGCCAGATTCCCATTTCACCAGCATCCCTGAGGCCTTTTGGTGGGCAGTGGTTTCCATGACCACTGTGGGCTATGGAGATATGGTCCCAACTACCATTGGAGGCAAGATTGTGGGGTCTCTCTGCGCAATCGCTGGTGTCCTGACCATTGCCCTACCTGTCCCTGTCATCGTGTCGAACTTCAACTACTTCTACCACAGAGAGACAGAGGGTGAGGAACAGGCACAGTATCTGAATATTCCAAGTGTGCCTAAAGCCAACTCAGCTGAGGAACTAAAGAAGAGTGGTCGGAGCGGCAGTGGATCCACTCTCAGTAAATCCGACTATGTGGAGATCCAGGAGGCCGTGAACCACAGCACTGAGGACTTCAGACCAGAGGCGATGAAAACAGGAAACTGCACCCTGGCCAACACTAACTATGTAAACATCACTAAGATGCGTACAGATGTATAATGTCAGCTGCTGTAGATGGTTAACTTAAGCTGGGGTCTGTAGGGACTGTAACAGGAGGATGAAAGTGTGGCTCCTTGTACTGAACAACGTATGGCACCCAGTATAGGTGTCCAGAGCAAATGAGTGAGATTAACTTGGAGAAAAGGTCAGCCGAGAGAACTTAGTGTTCTCCCACATCTGAGGGACCTATGAGAGCATATCATAGAACTGCCGTCTGTCTTATTTGGGACATTGTCTGTGTCTGCATGGAGTTAGTCTTACCTATGTGACAGTAGTCGTCCTGCTCGCAACAGTAGCCAAATAGTAGCCTAACCAGTAATAATCTATATTAACAACATAAAGGGACCAGCTGTTTCTACATTCCTTCTCAAACTGCCGCGGGGGGTGGGGTTGGGGGTGCACACCAACAACGATTTAAATCAGTGCAACTTTTATTTAACACATAATTAACTTGTGATTAAAAACAGGCTATACTATCAGCATTCATGGGCAATGTCTGCTGCTCTAACTGCCAAGGTCCTGACTCGGAGAAAAACAGAATCGCTGAGATCACAGCCATTGTAACATGGGAAAACTGAATTTAGCAACAGAGAGAGAGAAAGAGACAGAGTGATACTAATATGCTTTTGGCCATATGGCCATGTGTTGCTTCATGTGAAAAAAAGCTTAATTCAAAGGACTTGAGTACACTGGCATTCCTCCCTTGGCCCTCACTATATATTCTCTAGTACAAACCAGTAGCCTCTGAAGCGAACAACAGATAGATGACATTGCTGTGCTATAATTCTGGACCACAACAGCACACCACCTTTTTTCCTGCCATTGTTTCTTGATGAAGCTCAAGTGGATTTACTGCATGTACACATACCAAGACTTTGCCTTTTTTTGTTTTCAGCCAATGCAGGCTAGCAGGTGGATGGAAGAAATGTCTCTCTAAACAGAGTGACTGTCTTGTGTATTTATTGTTTTTTGTATATTTTACTTTTCTTTATCAATGTGTGTTTCTTTGGCAATAGGATGAATGTGTGCTTTTCAACTCTCATAGGATGAGCACCTACATTTTATACACTAGAAACACCCAACATGGAAGGAAAGATAGTGAATATTATCCAAGTGTTCTGCGTGAGTGCCTATTTATCCATCTTTTTAACTGTACCTTTAAGTGTCTCTTTAGCTGCCACCTGGGTCCACTGTAACAGATGTACAGTAAGTACTGTTAAGTTTGACACCACTGCCCAGCATAAACTTTGCTGTTCTCAACTTCATAGCATTCCATGTTTGTAGACATATACAAAATGAGATTAAGGACCCAACTCAAGTGAGATTTAGGTAGTTGTTTTTGTCAGAAGCCAGTTTTGTAACAGTTTAAGGTTCATGGCAGCAAAGTTAACTGGTTTGATGTATAATTGATTAAGGCTCTAAATGCATTAACCTTAAAAGTTAACAATTATAAAGGCCCGACCACAGCATGAGGTCAACTAAGTCAACTGAAATTAATTTAGGAGACCTTTAAGGTCCATCTGTTGTCATACCAGCAATGTCAGCTTTGTATTATTCAGTCTTACTGGTTAATTATAAGAAGCAATGTACTGTAGGCTTGTTTATAATATCAGATGCTCATTAGCAATACTGACTAAATTGATTGCTCTTAGCTAATTTAAAGCGATAAAGGGTTTAGCATCATCAATTTATCCTGGCATGCCCTTTTTCCCATACATTTCTCCCCTTAAACAATAGATCCAAATTAGTGAGTTTGTCTGCCTCTGGAACAAGTTCAACAAAAATATTTTGCAATTATTTCACTCTACAGTAAGTGTCAATTATCAGGTCAAATTGCTGATACCGGGCTTATCTTGGATTGTAAAAGCAATTTATTATTTTCTTGGTATTTATTTACTTAATGTTTTTTCTGTACCCATGCAGCTTAAACAATCATTACATTGTGTATTTTGCCCATATTCTAATACAGGACGTAGGCTATGTGTCCTTCAACTTTTGATAAAAAAAGATGCTGTTCTGCTATTGTAGTGCTGCATGTCCTTCAAAGTATTCATTGTAGCATGTGTTAGTATGAATAATACTTAAAACGCAAATTGACTTAAATATATTCCAATATCGCTATAGGTACTGGCAGTATAGTGCAATATATGAAAGACAAGTGTCTTGCAGTAGATGTGTGATACTTTGCCGTCGCTATTTGAAATCCCTGTGAAGTATTTATCCAAAGGGGTTTGTGTGCCCAAGAGATATTTGTTTGCTATTTAAATGTAAGGAAGATTGAGAAAGTAACAGTTGGTTAACGTGAGAGGAAATAAGAAGTTTGGTGAAATAGAGAGTCCATAGCCACAGGGAGAGCTAAACATATTATCCACAGTTCAGAAATGTGCGTCTTGCTTTATTGTCTATATAATCAGTGTCAGCCACAACCCAGTAAATTTGTCTCATAGTGAAAGCACAACAACAGCTACTATCAGCTGCCGCTACAGTGAATGCACAGAGACTCGAACAGTTGGTCAGTCAGACTTTTTGCTCAGCCAAGTGTATCATAATGCTCCAAGGGACTGTCTGAGTGCCCCTATCTCTGATATATAGGTCCATCACGCTCAGTGTGTCTGTGTGTGTGTGTGTGTGTGTGTGTGTGTGTGTGTGTGTGTGTGTGTGTGTGTGTGTGTGTTTTAGAGACAGACACACAAAGAGATTGTGAGAAAAACAGAGCTTTTAGATACAAGTTGAGCATGTAGCTCTCGAAGTCAACTTGCTGGCAGTTATCTGCTCTTTTTGACTCGTGGCCAGACTGATTAAGGTGCTCTGTATATTCTTTTCCATTTCAGCACACTGGTAACAGCCTGTGTATATATATATTCAACAGATGCATATAGAATATACAACAAGTAAACAGAGGGGAATGTCTTGCCATGCTCACTTGAGATAAGATCTACGAGCATGTGTTGACTTTTGAGATAAGCTACATTATCAGCCGAGGCCAGTTACAGGGAATTGTGGAGAGGAAATAGAGGGAAGAACAGAAAAGGTTGGGAAGAAAAATATATTGAAAGTTATATAAACACTGCCAACACCCTCTTTTGCTTTTTACTCTGATGTATACTGTTATTTCTCCTAACAGCTTTTATGTGCTGGAACACCTATGTGACTGTATGTGGCCTGAAGGCTTTGCCTGGACTGCTGTCTTTTCCACTCTTGTTACCAAGCACACTATTGAAGTGACACTCTCTGTCAAGACAAAAACATTCTCTTGGGAGAAACCAACATGACGGCACATCAGGATAATCTGAACACAACAAAAACACATCTTTGCTGTACTTCACACAGACAAGAGGACACTTGATACACATCCACAGACTTTTAAACATATACAGCCAGTTTACACACATATACCTTCATGGTCACCTCTGTTATCAGGACAGACTCCTGTGGTTCTATCAAACATCACGGCCACAAAGTGAATGGACTTCAAACTCCTGCTGGTGATTAACACATGTAGCCATGTAAACAATGTATCTAAGTGCTGCTTTCAATGATGTCTTAAAATGCCTAAAGCTTCAGCTTTAAAATGAGCTTCTGCCATGTTCAGATTCCTGTGTAGCAGGGAATCAAAGTGTATGCTTGCTGAACTAGTCTAAGAAACTAAAGTTGTCCTGTAGGTGAATTATCTCTTAGGTTTGGTATGCTTCAGGGACAGTGGATGGAAGTATATTAAAAAATCAAAAAGGAAATATAATTTCTATGAGAACTTATTTGTGTCATCAGACACTGTATAGTTGATCTGTTTTTTTTCCACTATGTTTTTCTATGTGAATGTCATCATTAGGTCACCTTTGAGCCTCACACAGTGCAGGGGCTGAAGTCTGACTAAAGCCTTGGACAAATAGATTCTGTCTTTATATTTGTACCCTTAGCCAACCACCTCCATTCACTTTCTACTTAGACCACTTCCTCTAGCCTCCTCTATTTGCTTGTCACAAATCTTCAGCTCCTTCACTGTATTGTGGCCTCTGTTCATAGTGGTTTATACTCTTATACTGTTTGTATAAGCCTGTGTTTTTTCTACCATTGTAACACTATGACGCAAACTGTCCATTGTTACACACAAAGGAAATATGGATTTGACACTTGCTATGCCCTTCACAAGGATTTCAATGGATATAAATTAATTGAATAGAAAATGTCTATAGAAAGATTCTGTTATCATTCAAAATAATGAAACTATTATGAATACTAATGGTCTTGATGATGATATAACAATACCATCTTTATGATAACCTCAAACTGCTGTTGTGTCTTTCTCATGTGATGCAGAATGTTTTACAACGGGCCTGTCTTTTTGGCCCAACCACCTGGAATATATATTTGGGCTTTTGTGACAATATGGGCATCATTATGATACAAAGTGATCTAAATCCCCAATTTGAATTACACATCCATTTGACAGGCATCTTTTTACAAAAACAAATGTGTAATTCAAATTGGGGATTTAGATCACTTTGTATCATAATGATGCCCATATTGTCACAAAAGCCCAAATCGATATTCCAGGTGGTTGGGCCAGTGATTTGTAACTTTATAATGTTTATCCAGAAAGTGCAGAATTAATAAGAACATGCAAAGAGAATAAAGCCATGGGAATGAAAACTGAAATATATCTACAGCATAAATTTATGAAAGCACCACTGAAACTCCTATCCATTACAGAAGGTATATCAACTCAATTGACTTTCACCTTCTCAATGGTATTGTGTCTTGCTTCCCATAAGTGGACCTTATACTCTCAGTGGTTTACTGAGAAAGCAATGTGGTCTATTTATAAAAAGCAGGAAGGAGCAAAGTGAGGCAGAGAGATTTAGAAGGAGAGTAGAGAGTAAAATGCTCTTGACTCCTGGTTCAACGTGGAGTGGAACAAGTACAAGTACTGTCTGTAGTATCCGTGTCATTCAGTAGTGTCTCATACTTCCTAGTGGCTGGAAATGTTTGTCTCTCCTCTTGTTGTAACTCCCTTGTGCTCTCATCACTGCTGCTTGAGTTTGTTCTGGCTTCACCTCTCTCTATTATTTGCCTCTTTCACATTTCATTTCACACACATTTTCTCTCTCTGTCTCTCCATCGCTGCTTCTCCAGTGACTCTAAGCAACAAAGTAATGCACAGTGGGTGATCTGATTCTCCTCTCAGACATGTATTAGCAGGAGTAATGCTCCCTCTGGTCTTCTAGGTTGACTAGATTCCCGTATGTCAGCTAAGGACAGTAGCTTGGCAGCCTTCCAGATAACTGATAGATATTGATCCACTGATTGCTGTAAAAGGAGCTTTGCTCAAGTTCTCTTAAAGCCAGCCAGAAGGCCAATATGCCACCTATATCACAATCTGTGGTTTATCTTACAATGCAAGAGAGGATGTTCCCCTTTTTTATCCAGACTAATTTTGTAGGCACGGTTCATTTAATGATTTAAAGCACCTACAAGAAAATAATAAAACTGATATATTAACAGTTAAGCCTATTTCCTCTTGAGGCCTGTCATTTTGATGGACACAAGTGCACTTGTGTTTGTATGTTGTATGAGGCAATACCCAATACATCAAGTGATGCCTCACATGCTGTGAACATTTGCCCATTACAGTATGATCTGATTTATAACCCAATACAGAGCCCACTTAATGGACTGTCAACCTGAACTTGCTTTATAGCAGACCAGGTTCCATAGAGGAAACCTCTGTGTGTACTGTGAAGATCTGTTCATTTACGTGTGTGCATATGAAGGAGGGGAAGCCCTTTTTTTCATTATTCCTGTCTCAACAGTGGAAGCCCCCTGGGTTTTACCTCTTTTATTGATAGTGCACATGGCAGATTTCCTTTCTGTTTATAGGAAATGTCTCCTCCTTTCTTTAAATAGTTAAATAGAAGAATTGTGTATATTGCCAATGTTGAGAACTGAGTTTTTTTTTCACAAAGGAAGAAACTAAATAGATATTTTTAAATAACGTGAACTGCAATGTAAAAATATAAAAAATAAAATAAAATAAAGGAATTCAAAAAGGTCTAAATAAAACAATAAAAATTGCTTGCCGGACAGATGCATGTTTGAAAGAGGAAGAGAATAATAGAGGGGGTGGAGTTGGAGCAGGGCTAGATTTTGAAGAGAAGGTGAACATATGAGAAAAGAAAAACACCACTAGGGACCTCCAGCCCATCGATGTGTTTAATGAGCAGAATTGATTTACGGGTTTGGCCTACATTCTGTAGACTGCTCTCCATCATATATGTTTAGTTACAGCTAACCACAGTGCTGTAAGGCTCTTCGATGTAGACTTTAAGATACCTGTGTCATAAAAGTAAAAGCTTATACTTTGTAATGATTTAAAGAGCTCTGTTTTACAAGGAGAAATTCACCAATTTCAGTTAAGAAACCCTTGCATTTCAAAAAACACAGTAAGGAATTTCAAAACTGTTTTTTATAAATAAAGTAAAATTTGGCACAAATACCCTCATTTGATCCTATTTCCAGTTAATTTGCAGTTGTTGTCCAGTAGATAAGATTACCAATTGATGTTTTTTTTCAATTGATGATCTTTTCTTCTTTACCGTATCATCTGTCTTTACCTCAGCCAGTGACACAATTTACCTTGAAAGCAACACAAAGCACATGGCACAGAGCAATTTGTTTGAGAGGCATAACAAAACTAATGTATATATACAAACATGGTATTGCAAACACTGCCTTCAGAGAGAAAACTGCCAAGAAAATATCTTATATCATGCATTGTTCTTTAAAAATGGGGTAACTTAATACATTACCATAAACAATGCTATATCTTCCATATATAAAGCTTATCAGGTATACAGTATCTGTTACACTTTAGACAAGCTCTCTGTGGGCCGTAATTATACGAGTGTGTATAAAAGTTTGAAGGAAAAAATGAAGACACCCCATTCAACTGATGGGCACCAAATTAGAAAGTGGGCAAATATCTTTATTTAATAAAAATGTTTATTAGCCCTGCTAACTGTGTGTGTCTTAAATAACAAACAGCATCATGTCTGGGAAGCCTGCTGTTTTCATGAATGACCTAAAGAAATGAAGCTGAGCCTTGAGCAAGCAGTGAACTTTTATCATAATGACATACAAACCTTTATCTCTCTAGATATTTTTTCTTTATAATTAACACTAGTTTTGAGACATTTCATCTGCGGTAATCTGTAAACAGTTGTTTCAGTTTGTCATGTAGATATCTACTGGTTAGGTGGAAAGAAGATAAAGTGCTTCCTTCGAAGGTTGCCTGCTCTGTTAAGTTCACAATTTACTTTTTGTGTTTATGGGCCATGCATTCAGCAAATAACTCACAGAACTATTCATTCATTCAGTCTCTTACTGTGTTCCCATCTGCCCCCTAGTGTCCATAATGAGACATGGAAAGAGCATCTTTTTCTCAACTTTGACTAAACTTTCATATTTTCCTTCTTTCTGTAATGCTGGTAAACTAGAACTGTGCGGCATGCTTTGCAGCTTTGATACTATGTCTGCACGGCATTTGCTAAAAAGCTAAATCTGTGATCATTTTTATGTCCTCTTTATTCATAAAAGTATTGGGTATACTGCCTACTAATCGTACCATTCATATTTAAATGTTTAGTTGTCAAACTGAGCTAAATAAGACTGTTTGCGGTATGCAACCCTAAACCTAGACAGGACAGACAGACAAATCAACCATTTATCTTTGTGGGTTTAACATCTGCCATGATAATGCAATTCCACAAGGTTTTGTAGTTCAGTCAAAAAAGAAAAAAAAGGAGTGACACATCTTTCTGCTCTTTACTATCTTTCTTTTTTTTTTTTTTTTTTAACACAGCCGTTCTGTGGTTCTGCTGTTTTTCCTTTATTACAGTAAAATGAGTCAGCCACTCTATGACTGAAAAACTGTCAAAAACCATTACCAGCATGGACACATCACAACCAAAAATCTCAATTCCCGTAAACCACAGTGAACCCATTCACAAGAGAATAGAGAGCTTTTTTCAACTGGTATTACAATGTGCTGATAAACATTATGGAATATTGTATGGTTCTTTGTATGAGTCAATGTGGAGAAGTGTGAGTGTATGCTAGTGCCTGTGTGTTTGTGCGTGTGTGTGTGTGTGTGTGTGTGTGTGTGTGTGTGTGTGTGTGTGTGTGTGCCTGTGTCACTACAGTGAGGAAACAGGCAAATGATACCCACTTCCTCTCCCTGTCTCTGTACCTCCACCCACTCATTGCTCACAGACATGATATGGGGGGCTTAAAATATCCCATCCACATAAATAATTCAAAAACTATAAAACCATGCTCTAAAATCCCTCCTGATCTCCATTCATTTTTCCTGTTTCTCCATCATTGTGTTGATCCCATTTGATGTGTCTTTCTGGAGGTTTTTACTCAAGTTTCAGGTTGAAGTTGATTCTGCCTTTCCTTAAAAGCACAATTTAAAGCTTCTGGACACACACACACACACACACACACACACACACACACACACACACACACACAAACACACACACACACACACACACAAACTAGTCAGCTCTGTACTCCCCCCCCCCCCCCACCCCCACCCCCCATACCGCTCAGTGAATTGATCAAATATGCATCAGAAGTGGATTACATAATGGGGTGGTAATTGGAGAGCATTACCCATTAATGGTTACTTAGCTTTAATCATTTTATCTCAAACTCAAGGGTTGATTTACTCTTCTTCCATTTGTATTCTCCTAGATGTTCAAAGACCCAACCCTCAAGAACTGCAACTACTTTGGTCTTTAAAATGTAGCATTATAGAATTGTTTAATAAGTCAGAGAATAGACAGAAATATGTGTAATGACTGGAGAGTAACCCAAACATTTAACCTTCTACCTGCTTCTTTGCTCATCACTAATCAGCATCAAGTAGGGAAGAGGGGGCTTGAAATCAAATTAAGGCAAAATATGATGAACAAGAAAGTTTTTTTTACTCTCCTGGCAAAACTGAAAACCTAGTTTAACAGACTTGTACAAACTCTTCCCAGCATCCTTTCTCTTCCCCCTTGTCGTCACTCCAGCTTTGTCTTTGAAGTTTCCTACCCCTACTCTCTTTGGCCTATTTGTGTAACTCCAGTGGGAAAGCAGAACTGATGCAGAATGTTGGCAGTAACAACTTCGTAAGGAATAAAGAAAACGGAGAAGTGTCACTGATTGAGAGAAGAGCAGGAGATCAGACCTGTTGAGACATGCAGTCTAGGCTTCCTGGGAGAAGACAGGTGCAACTTATGAATATGGACGGAGATGCTGAAAACAGGCATAAACAGTCAGAATTATCCAGACTCCTGTGGCTGTGTAACCTGGAAAACTAGAATGAGACACATGCCGTGGGGAATGTCTGATCTAGGGTGACGATTTGATAAATAAAAATGTGTCAACAGTAGAGGATGAGGCTTAATAAATTTGAGGATATGGCCCATGTATGGCTTTAGAAGTTGTATCTAAAAATTGTATCAGTGATTGAAAAAAAGTCTGAAACCTGCCTTCATTTAAACTTGGGTGTGTCAAAGTGCACTTTCACCATGAGCCTGCAGAGGGTAGCCTATTCATACTGTGTAGTACTGCCCATGTGACTCTTTACATCCATGCTCAGTCATGAGCCAGACAGTGGCATCTTCTCCACAGCCTGAGGCTGAATTCAGGACCAGAGGTCAACCAGTGGGAATGTCAGTGCCAGACACATCCATTTAAACAGTGATGATGGGTAATTAATTTGACAGTAAGCAATGCAGTGAATCAATCATATTCAATCATAGCAAGTTGACCTGCAGGGTTTATTTAAAATGCAACATACTGTAGGTACTCTGGCTACTTGTGAATATGCAGAGGAGAAGCATTAAAGGATATGATCACATTTTTTCAAGTCTGTTTTAAAACAACACCCATATTCCCATACTGTACATTGAAAGAGTTATTGGAAGGTGGAAAAGATCTCTTCTTCAATAATCTCATTGTACATGATCTAGGAAAAAATACACAATCCTCATCCTGTCCAAAAAATGAATTCTTAAATTCAGCTGAGGCTGAAATGAGTCTTCAGCAGTGTTCTAAAATCAAGCGACTATCTTCCAAAGTTACAGACTATTCAGTACACAAATCCAGCTTTGAGTTAAAATCCTTCCTGGCTCATGGAAGCACAGTTCATACTTAAAGGACTGTAACTTTGGAATATCCCCACTTAATGTATCTCTAACTCAGACCAATGAAGCCTCATATTATCTTGAGCTGAATTTAATGATAGGAGATGAGGACCAAAAGGAAAACGTGGGCATCTTGTAAAAAATGTGAACAATTCCTTTAAGAACATCTTGTTGTGATAAAAGCTGTTCCTTGCTCCATTCAGTATTGGGATTAGACATGACAAAAAGTGATCATGATGGTGGTGCAGTCAAGAGAGCATATAGCAGCTGGGCAGAGGTAGGAAACAACCCTTTTTAATCATCTCTCTCTCTCTCTCTCTCTCTCTCTCTCTCTCTCTCTCTCTCTCTCTCTCTCTCTCTCTCTCTCTCTCTCTCTCTCTCTTCGAGATAAAGCGGACGAAGAAAAACAGGGATTTTGCAAGCAGGGAATTGGCCAAATTAATCGTAATCATGCTGTTGTTATATCACTCCCACATCTGGCCCCCGGGTGACCTCTAACGTGCCTTCTGTCGCTGCGGTCGACTCCGGGGTGACGGGATGCACGCGGTGGTCAGTGGAGTCAGTGCGCACTAACCATGCCTCCGGTGCGGCCCGGAGCGCCAAACTTTCAGCAACAACGCCCGGAAGTTTGTGGGATCGTGACGGAAATGAAGGTAAGCGACTTGCCTCTCCTTAAACAGTCTGTTTCAACAAGTGCCTCAACAAGGTTTCTGTGAGATTGTTTATGGTGCGGGTTTTTAATTCAACCAGCCGCTGCACAGTCGCGCTGCAGAAGCGGCGTTACTGTTTGTCGCTTTTCCTCTAAATATTTCTGATAAAAACTTTACGCAAACAGAAAAGGAAGAGCCTACTACTGAACAAAATGTAATCTCTCCATACTATAGTTTATGGTTTTAATTAAACCTATAAAAAGTTGTTACTGAAAATCGTGTCAGCATTTCTCAAAATAATATTTATTGTTTTTAGTTTCTCTCTATTTAGAGTTTGGGAATATTATTTCAGCACTCTTTAAGGCCATCCTGTTTCGTGATATACGTTTTCCCCTTTTCTATTATCAACTGTTGTAAAATATATTCAGGAATTAGTTTAGTTGCAATATGAGTATAAACAGCTATTATTGCTATAGTAACTATAGCAATAATAGCTGTTTATACTCATATTGCAACTCATATTAAGTCATTAAACACTATAGTATAGTGTTTAATGACTTAATGTAAAATCTTAATCTGCAGAGAAAGCAGTAAATACAACTAGGAAAGAAAGGTAATGAAGAAAAAAGAGGAATGTCTACTATAACTTTGAAATGGAAACCCTCAGGTGAAAAGTTCCACTTATCATTTCCAACATCTGGCCAGAGGAGATGACATGCTTCTGCAGTACTGTATTGCTCTTTATCAGTGTGTAGTTCAAAAGCCAATCACCTGAATACGGTTTGCATTCTAACCGTATTTTATCTGTAAGCAAACTTTCTTTCAAGTACTTGGTGACTGACAATGGTTCAGTCAACACTGTTCCTGCAACTGTTACAGGAGACAGAATGAGCTTTAGGTCAACGTAAATGTCTAATTTGAGATTCCTTGAATATTTAAGTGTCAGAGAACTCCTCAAATCTCCACTCTACATCCATCCTCCATCCATCTGTTGTGGCCTGCACACACACTCTGTTTTGTAATCCCTCAACAAGTTTATAACACACAATTGAGCAAAGATTTGGTTTTAGGGATTAGACATGTTTTTGTTGTTTATGCAGAATGGGAGATCATGTGGAAACTAACTTTAAATACAGTATGTGAAACAAGTGTGAGTAAATTTACCATTTTTCTTATTGAGCATCAGCAGTTATATTTTTCACAAGCTGGTAAACAAAAAGTTGTAGACTTGTTACAGTGAGTCCATTCTGTCCAAGCTATTGCTGAGAGAGAGAAAGATCTTTAGGGATCAAAAGGGGTACACCTTGTGTCATATGGTTGTTTCAACAGCCGATGTGAACATTTACTCAATATACATGGAGTATTTTGGTTTTTTGTGTGTGTGTGTGCGTGCATGCAAGTTTGTGTGTTTGTTTGTGCGGCACCTGAGATTAGTGATATGTAATAGAGACTCAGACCAGATGGCCTTATTTGGGCACAGAACTGGCACAAACAAGGTTTTTTTTTTAAAATAACATAATATTTCTGTATATGAGACAGGCTTAATCCCCACTGTGGAGGGGGAATGCCGGGGTGGAGTGGGACAGGATGGGTGGGGTCGGAGGAAAGAGGCTGCACATGTGTTTAATTGCTGTTGAGGTAAAATAAAGGACAGCATTTAACATTTTGGCTCTGCTTGGCGTGGAAATAACCTGTTACATTGTTATGAAAGGCAGTGGTCATTCAGATTTTATAAAATTTAGTCACATGAATGCTTGTAAGGGGAACTAATGCATACATGACATGATATTGCTTGTGGAACAATGGATGATGCCTTTCATGTGGCACAGAAGTGTTCATTGTAACACGTCAAAAAGAAAAATGGAAATGGTAAGAGATAATAATATTTGCTTTTATTTCAGTTTTTCTTGTTTCAGGAGATATGAGAAACTATATAGTGGCAGAAAAATCACATGAATGATGGAGCAACTTTTATAGGCCATGAATTTTTCTCAATCAGCTATAGGAGTAATGAATTCCTACAGGAATATACTGTTTTCTGCAAAAGTCAGACCAGTGCTGGTTATTTTTAAATTTCTAGATTTCTGTATTTTGTTTTTTTCCTGTAGTCTTCTCACTAGTTTAAAGTGGGAGTGGCTCAGTTGGAAAACGGTGATATGTACTTTGATACTTCAGTAAAGATTTAGCAACTTTTAAACAGAATCTAATGACAGTTGGTTGTTTGGTTATTTACAGTAAAATCTGATCAAACCACGAATGTGGGGGATACACTTAAAAAATATTTTTAAGTGTATGGCCTGCTGTTACTTTGAACCTTCTGTTATCATGAAGAGTAGAGTTGAATCATATACTTTTTATGTACAACTGCTTTGACGATGATGAAAGATGAAAGATTTAGCAACTTTTAAACAGAATCTAATGACAGTTGGTTGTTTGGTTATTTACAGTCAAATCTGATCAAACCATGAATGTGGGGGATACACTTAAAAAATATTTTTAAGTGTATGGCCTGCTGTTACTTTGAACCTTCTGTTATCATGAAGAGTAGAGTTGAATCATATACTTTTTATGTACAACTGCTTTGACGATGATGAAAGATGAAAGATTTAGCAACTTTTAAACAGAATCTAATGACAGTTGGTTGTTTGGTTATTTACAGTCAAATCTGATCAAACCATGAATGTGGGGGATACACTTAAAAAAATATTTTTAAGATTAAACACTTAAAAAATATTTTTAAGTGTATGGCCTGCTGTTACTTTGAACGTTCTGTTATCATGAAGAGTAGAGTTGAATCATATACTTTTTATGTACAACTGCTTTGACGATGATGAGCCTCTGGCTTGGACATCTCTATACGTATTAGTGAATGTGTAACAGTTTTATCCTGAGGACAGATGGACCCATGCTGGCACATCAGTCTTCATGTCACCCTCTGTGCCAGCAAGTGATGATGTCCTTCCGTCAAAGTGTTGATTTGGCTTCTTTTTTTTCTGTATTCGATATTTCAAAAGCTGCACTGACTAGAATCAGTGCAACTATACAGGTGAGTATTTAAATAAATAAATAAATAAATAGTAAATAGGCTCTTTGTTGCAGAGATTATGTTTATTTTTCCTGAACCAGAACAGTACGTTAAAGGGTAGGTACACACTTTCTATTTCTAGATGTTTCTTTTAACCACGGCATAGTTTTGACTGAGAGGTAGATTGAATCTGAAGTAAAGTAGGCTTAATGCAGTATTTTGGGGACAGCCTGAACCTCTGCCCCGATGGGTGGGGTTGAGATACTGACCACAATGATACAGCTGTAAATCTTCTAAATCTGGTGATTTATTTCTCTGATTGAATAAATAACAGAAAGTGGTACCTGTTGGTGAGCCTGTTTATAATTGCCACCAGTTTTGTCTATGTCTGAAGTAGGTCTACTGTATGTGCTGTTTTTAGATGCTCCAAAGGAAGTTTCTAATTTATTAAGAAGTGATTTTGGCTGGGTTTTGCTTGCAGTGTTGTTGCTGTTATGTGTCAAAAGGCCAAGGGAGGATTTTGGTCCCAGCTGCTGTGCACAGGGACTTGGCCTGGAGCCTGCAGACACACCCATGTCAGCATCAGCAGCTTACATCTTATGAATGCCTTGCAGAGATTGCATGTAGACCACAAATCTGCTCCAGACAGACACATGGAGTAAGGATGGGTATGTTCAAAAATAATATTTAGAAGATAACTCATTTCAGTGTTCTTTAATTGAGTGTGTCATCCAAAATGACCTACAGGTTCCCTGAGTTCTTGATATTGAAAACAACCAGTCACTTTGGTAATAATCAATCTACAGTTTTACTTAGAATAACATTCTTTTGTCAATGCTAAAACAGCAAGATGCACAACACAAAACACCCAAATCTCCTGGTGCTCATATCACAATCCTTTTAACATTTACAGCCTTCCTCCATATGACAACATTTGGAGCCAAAATGAATTACGTAAATGAATGGTTCAGGTTAAATGTTACAAATCTACAACAATTTCAATAGCATTAGAAGTGATGGTGAAAAAAATTACTCAAGTAATAATGATAATCATTTAATTCTGCAGCAGTAAAAATCCAAAATAAAAATGTGGATTTTAAACTATCTAATATACTACAGTAAAATCTATAGCATATAACCTGAATAACTGAGGTAAAAACAAGTTGTCATGTAAATAATGTTGCAAAAACAATAATACTCTCATTTTACTTTACAGCATCCACAAATAAAAATCATTACACACACACACACACACACACACACACACACACACACACACACACACACACACACACACACACACACACACACACGCACACACACACACACACACACACATACACACATCAGCCATGGTCACTTTTGTAGACATTACACTGACTTACATTCATTTCCTGGAGACTCACCGAAATCGTAACCTTAACCATCACCACTACTTTCCTTAACCCTTAGATTTTACGTGGGTCAAAAATTACCCGTATTCATTTTCTATGGAATTTCATCAGAACCTTTGGTTCTTATCAACTGTGACTGTCAGGAATATATATTTTGTGGACCACACAGATTATATATACATACACACGCACGCACGCACACACACACGCACACACACGCACACACACACACACACACACACACACACACACACACACACACACACGGACATTGTAATTTATATTATATAAGTAATTTAAAAGCTCAGAAGGGACTGATATGGATATATTATTTCAAAAAATCTGTTATTTGGATTACAGAAGCTTGATAAATTGCCATCTGTAATACTGTCTGAAATGGTTTGTATTGCTTAGACTTGCTGTAGACTTGTATTTTGGTGTTTTTTTAGTGTATGTGCATGCCATGTGTACATTCGCACTGCAATGTATTATTTTATGTGCTTGTAAATGTATTCTTTTCTTCAAGAAAGGTTGAGATTCATGATGGCAATAGAGAACAAGTCGTAGTCATGACAAGTATGAATTGTTCCCTTTTTTTAGTTGCTTTACCATAATTTAACTGTACTTTTGCTTACACTCACAGGCGCACCAGTTGTGAGATATTTACAGTGAACATTTCATATGTTCAGTTTACACCTTCTGTCTAATACATTCTAGAAAATGTGACTTGGGCAGCATTATGTTTACTCCCCTGTATATGTATATATGTAAGTGTTTGTGTTACTTTTTGTGTTTGTGTGCCTTTCTGTGATGGCTTGCAAGTATCTGTGTTGATCCGACGGAAGAGATCCCTCGGCTTATGGCACTGAGCTGCCCAGTCTGCATTAATCTGCTTAATAGGGTCAAAACTCTGGTCCAAAAATATCAGCTTCACCAACCAATGCCCGACAAAGACCCCCCCCCCATCACCAAATCACAGGAGCATAACAAAGGGTCCAACCTGCAAGGTCAACAATACTCTATGTACTGTATAGCATGAAGTGAGAATGCCTCCCAAGGTTCTCTACACAGAGTGAAAGTTAACTGTAATGGCTGCACACTTGTGTAAACGCACTTAGCAATTACACCAACTGGGCTCAGCTACAAACATCTGGCACACTGCAGATTTATTCTTGTGATAATGAATATTATTCAGTAAAGTATGCTGAAATTTGGACTCTAGTTTGTGATTCATACACAGACATTGTTTATTATGCAGTAGGTATGAACCACTGTAGCAGAGGTAGCTTTCAGCAAATGTACATACTAGTTGAACAACATAGTATATAGTTTATATAGTGTAAGTATAGTACAGTATATATACTATACCTCAGTATAGTGCAGTGAAGAAAAAATGGTAGAGATGATAAATGAAACAGCTAAATGTCATGAAAACGTAAGAATATTAAATAATTAATGAACTAAAGAGAATAAGAGGCAAACTTCTACCTGTATTTACAAGTGACTGATTAGGATCAGCTGTGACAAAATCAGACCCGAGGTCCACTAATATTACAATTTGGAATATTCACATGGATCAGCTGCCAGGAAAAGATCACATACAATTTTAATGAAGCCTCAAGTCTGATTAGAATTACTTAGGGCACACACACCACATGCACAAAGACAAAAACCTGCTAGTTCATGTCAGCTTCAAAAACACAGTGGTAGATTTGGGAAATGCAATAGCTGTTATATAATAATAAGCTGTGTTTTTCTCAAGCTTGACCTCTGTAGCCATAAAAACCTTCTCAGTCTTGAAAGGTCTGACATCAGCAGTTGAGTTCCTCCTCAGTTAAAGAGCTTTAAAGTGAACAATCAAAATGGACATAATATGTTGTTTCTTAGTGGGGAGGGGACATAAATGTGACACAATTCAACTAAGTGCACTATAGTATAGAAATACATCAGTCTTAACACTATGCTTCCATACTGGCTGTTAATGTAAGCTTTTAGTGAATGCTTGTCATTTGCCAAACTTTGTCTAAATGTGGAAAAACTGTAAATCCTCTGTTTTATTAATCAAACCAGAAAAGCTTAATGGTTACTAAATGTTATGAGGACTTATGCAATACATTATTTTGAAGTCTAGGTTAAATAGTGGGCACATACGTGCATTTCTTGCCAACCAGATAGAAAAGGATTGGCTTGTAGTTAAGCTAAATCTGACTGAACATCTGTTCATGTTTACACACACGTGGTAAAGTCACAGGGGTTAGCTTACTAAAATGTACAGCGTGCAATAGCATATTTCTAATGCAGATTCTACTATTGTACCCACTGTGTTTGTGTACATTAAAGCATCACATGTAGCAAGAGCTGTTGTCTCGTTGGCTTCTCCCACCATGACTCGCTGTCTATTAATAGAATGGCAAGAATAGACGGAGCAACATGGGTTGGCCCAGGCCCCACATGACAACTCTGTTTTACGCTGTCTAACCACAAGTCAAGGTCAAACTGCCTCCTTACAAGCATTTTGTCCTCACTGCCACAAAGCACGGCTGCTGTTGTCTGGCAAACTCTTTAACTTAAATATGTAGTGATTAGTCATTCATTATTGATTCTATCTCTATATATTTATTTTCTTTTTTGTTTGTTTGTTGTGTTTAAACATTATAACCCCATATTTTAACACATGACCTCAGACAGTCTTTTTATTATTATAAAGGAAATAAGTCAATGTCAAGAGCAGTATTAAATTTCAGTATGTAAATAGTACAGTTGATTTAATTGATATAATACATTTCAAGCTCATGTTTAGTAAATAAAAAAGCGACAGTGTAGGGGTTAAGCATGTCTTCATATGAAATCCAGACTGGCTTATCTTTTAATTCATGAGACTAAAAGCTTATCCAGAGTTATATCAATGTACAACATCTGTCAATGTATGCTGTTTTTGTTTGTGTTTGTTTATTTGGGTGGTTGGTTGTTGTTTTAGGGGGTGTTTTTGGTTTTGTTTATTTGGTTGGATAGTTTTTGTTTAGAATTGTTGCTGTTTTTTTGGTGTGGGGGTGTTTAAGCATTTGTAAGTATGGGCAAGCTTTGTTTTAGTTTTATTAGTTGATTGGCTGATGTATACATTTTTGAGCATTTACTGCAGATATACAGTAGATTGAGTACATACATACACTAGATATACACAATCAAAGATCAGTAAATCAGAATTTAAAGTCACAATATAATAGAATGATTTTAAAGACGGTACTTTACGGAAAACTGAAAACCAAGAAATTCTTACAGAGAGAAATAAAAATCACCTTCAGTCAGTCTGACTGCATTATTCACTGAGTGGTGTGTGATTCAGTTTCCAGAAAGCCTTGACAATTAATCGTATTAACATGGTTTAAAGAGTGTTCATGATGACACTACTTAGGCTGAAGTGGACAGAAACGAACATGTGAAAAAAAATCATTCATTCAAAGAACATCATGTCACAATTATACGAATATGAATGGAAATAGAAGAAGACAAGGTGATTAATCAGCGTTGACAAGACTCTTTCCAGGAGTTGTTCATACATGCTCTTTAAATTTTATGAGTAGAGTGACAGCTTCCTTACATGCCTGTGTGTAGAAATACGTTTTACAGTGTGAGGAGGTATGGCCAAGTTATGGTTGTCTCTGAGTGTCACTCTGTGGAATGTGACCATTTGTAACCTCCGTGGGAGGCAAAAAATACCTAACCTTACCCTTTAAGAGTTTGAATTTCTTTTTGTTTCCTGCTCTCTAATGATGAAAGATATTTGACTGTGGCAGGTGACAGATGGAGTTGTAATGATTTAGACTTTATATCATTAATAATGCTTACTTTCAAGCTGCACAGCTTAAAGTTTGCAGTTGAAGAAAATTAAGTATAGAGTTCAGATAGGTGATAATTTCAGATTTGCTGAGTTGAAAATGAAAGTGGAAATCTATGTGAAGATAGGAAGGGAGCTTACTCTCATTCAACATGTTAGTGGATTTGTTAAACATCTATTATTGTGATACTGTAACTAAGTCAGATATAGAGATGGCCTATCTGTGTTTGTGTGTGTGTGTGTGTGTGTGTGTGTGTGTGTGTGTGTGTGTGTGTGTGTGTAAACATACACACAGACTCACAGACTTGTTCACTTAAATAAAGACAGACAGACACACGCACACACACACACACACACACACACACACACACACACACACACACACACACACACACACATACCCACCCATACACACATATTTGCTTGCATATTTGCAACAACAACATAAAATGACGTTTAAAAAGATAAAATAATAATAATAATAATACTAATAAACCTAAATGAAGTAATCTTGAATGGGTTAGGAATCTAACCCTAACCCTAACCCTAACCCGATGACCGGGCCCAAGCTCCCTCGCCAGGCCACTAATGAGCGAGACTTGGCGCTACGCATCTTCCAGGGCAAATGGAAACAAACAGCGCCAATATCGCAAATTCGATTCAAAATGGCCGACTTCCTGTTGGAGTTAGTGTATGGGTCCAAGAGACTTTTTTGTGCGTCTTTAGACGATACATATGTGTGCCGAATTTCGTTTGTCTATGTCACTCTGGAGGGAGGGGCTCAATTTCCTTAATCTTCTACGGGGTGCAGTACCCCCATTTGGCCAGCGGTTCCTGTTAAATGGCGAAACGGCAAAATTCCTCACATCGCCACGAAGCAACCAAACCAGTAATCAAAATGATTTTGATAACTTTTCATCTCCAATGTCTCAAGATGTTTCTGAGTGAATTTGAGGTCGGTCAGATTAAATCTCTAGGAGGAGTTCGTTCAAATACGAGGCGTGGAAATCGCCCAAATCGCACATATTTTTCAAAATGGCCGACTTCCTGTTGGGGTGAGGCTATGGTTCCAAGAGACTTTTTTGTGCGTCTTTACATGATACATATGTGTACCGAATTTCTTTTATCTATGTCAATCTGAGTTGAGGGGCTCAATTTTTTTTGGATTTTCTAGGGTGCGCTATTGTATCCAGTAGGTGGCGCTATGGAGCTAACACAGTATTGATGCATAGACGTGTTCAGGGCTGGACCTTCTACATGCATGATTAATTTGGTGTAGATCGGACGATGTCTGTAGGAGTTATAAGGACTTCCTGCTTTTTGGCGAAGGAACGAATGGCGAAGGAAATTGTCGGCACCGCCACGCCCAAATCGAATCCCTAATCAGAAAGATTTTGATAACTTTTGATCTCCAATGTCTCAAGATGTTTCTGAGTGAATTTGAAATCGGTCGGATAAAATCCCTAGGACAAGTTCGTTAAAATACGAGGCGTGGAAAACGCCAAAATCACACATATTTTTCAAAATAGCCGACTTCCTGTTGGAGTGACGTCATGGGCACCATAGACTTTTTTGTGCGTCTGGACATGATACATATATATACCAAATTTCGTTCATGTACATCAATCTGTCACATTTTTATATTCGTTAGGGGGCGCTATTGAGCCATTTTGCGACGGACATTTTGGTGAACCATAAAATATCAAATCTTTCGCCGGGTGTGATGTGCGCGCAAATTTTTGAGTTTTGGGGCACGTTTAGGCTGTCAAAAAGGCGTTTGTTTTAATTAATAATATCTGCAAATACAATAGGGCCTGCGCACTGTAGTGCTTGGGCCCTAATAATACTGATAAACCTAAATGAAGTATCTTGAATGTCTTGTTTGTGTTTCTGTATGCTTGTTTGCATGTGTTTGTGTGTGTTCATGTGTGCACATGTGGCCTTTGCCACAGCTCTGGTTTCTACTCCAGCATAAGGTTACCTAGTGTAGTCTGTGATAGATTAGTCATTCTGATCCCAATTGAGAAGGTAGAAGAAAGATACAGCAGTGACAGAACCTGTGGAGGAACCTGTTTGCCCTCTCCTGCTTTTGCTATTTTACTTACACATTAGTTTACACACATGGTCTGTAGAGCTTTTGCTAAGGAAGGTAAGCTGCGTTTGTATTATTGTTTGGTGATGTTTGTGAATCTGTCTGGATAGTTTATAGTTCCCATTTCCCATTTTCTTCTACTGAGAGTACAAAGAGCAGATTTTGCATTGTAGCTTATGAAATTAAATAATTAAGACAGAGGCCATATTTGATATGTCCCAAGTCATATAGTCAATCAATTTTTTAAGAGGACATATCACTCTCATTCTCATTCTTTGGTCCTGCTGTAATTAATGGTAAATAGCTGAATCAGTGTGACGAACTGTTGGATCTCTTTAAAATTAAAACCTGAAGAGTACGGTTTAGAACCTGCTCTATGTGTAAAGTGCCTTGAGATTGCCTTGTGATTTGGCGCTATACAAATAAAGATTGATTGATTGATTGATTGATTGATTGATTGAGTTCAATCAATCAATCAATCAGTTTTGGAAACCATAATAACCACAATAATAGCAGTCACTTTCCATTACTGTAGGAGACAGGCGTTTAGGAGTTGGCAAGTAAAATTAAATATTGATGCTATGTTGAATTATTGAAATAAACATTAGGAACTCACTGGTCAAGCAGAGCAATATCATTGGCTAATTCCCAGGTATTGATCCACTGTTGCAGCAAAACTGTTGTCAGTGTGCACTGGTTTGCAACTTCTATTTAAGGATCATGAAAAAGTTCTGGTTGCTTGTCAAATGACAAGGAGGGGATAGAAAAAGAGGAGAGGAGGGGATAGGAGGACGAGACGAGTTCTTGAGGGATTTATGTTATTTTATCCATTTGCCATCCTACTCTAAGTCTTATTCCTTTCTCTGACTTGTTCAAATTAGACATCTTTACCAGTTTCAAATCAACCCTCTTCCTGTATGCATAATCTGTCACAGTTTTTGCTTTTTTAACCCACTCATCATCATCTGTTCCTTCTGCTCTTGATTAGCCGCCCCTCTCCTCTTGTCAGGGCTATCATCATGTCTATCCATCCACCCACCTATCAACCCCCATTCTATCTCATTGTCACTTTCCTTCTTTTGCATTCTGTCCTCATCCCACCCAGTCCTTCCTCCCATATCCGTCTTACCAACAATTTTCACGTCATTCTCCTTTTTCACTCAGCTGGCCCATCTCGTTCTTTCTCACTCTCTCTCCCAGAAGGATTGGTATCACTGGCATTAGTTTTAGGAGGTGACTCATCTCTGGACTCTTTAATTAAACATCTGCAGACATCAGCACTTGGTCACACACACACACACACACACACACACACACACACACACACACACACACACACGCACACACCGCATTCAGACAAAATCATGCACACCTCACAGTTCAATTAATATTTGTTTTGATGTTTATGCTGATGAAAAGTAACATATAAATTTAAATGCTGACACAAACAGAAACACAGGAACAAAGTGGACTTATATGGCACAGTGTTGTTAAAATGAGAGCCCTGGTGTCTGGAGGAAGCAAGGCCCATGCTATCACTGCACAGCCAATTAATTATGCACTAATGTATGCACAGTCCCAGTTACCTCTCCTCCTACAACCTGGATTTGGGTCATACAATGATATACAGGGTGTGTACCTCGACTGCCTCTCCGATGAGAAGGCGTTATGTTTGTGAGTATATATGTATACTGTATATTCATGTGATAAAGAGAAATGATGACAGGAGACGTGCAGCAACTATAAATAAATCAATATATATATAAAAAAAATAACTGACGCAGAAAAACAGAGTAGCACGGGACACAGGACATTTTTAGTATCTCATCAAACTAATGAATGTATTATTGAGCATGCATGCACGATGGTCTTCATGTGACAGCTCTTTATATTGTTATGATCTTTTCCTCCTTCAGTTAGGGCCAGTCAGGTGGGAATCCCTCCTGATGTGTTTGTCCGGGGGAATCCCAGACCCCAGCCTGTCTTCACGCTGTCAGTGTGTGTAAAATAATGTTAATTTGTCTGAGGCACTAATTTAAAAGTTTCCTTGATACATGACTGTTGGTTAGTGTTAAACTATTAAGGATTTTTTTTATTAATCTGCATTGCGCTCTTGCCTTGATGACGTCAGCCAGTCTAAAAATATGAGAAATGAATTGTAAAACCCCCCGAGAAAAGAACATAAACCGAACCGAACCGAAAACCGTGACCCCAAAACCGTAATATGAACCGAACCGTGGATTTTGCGAACCGTTCTCACAGTCTCTGCAGAGGGTCATAAAGACAGCCCAGAGGATTATTGGCCGCCCTCTGCCCTCCCTGGAAGAGATGTCCAGCTCCCGCTACCTCAGGAGGTCCAGATCGATTCTCAAAGACTTCTCCCACCCAGCACATCATCTGTTCCACCTGTTGCCCTCTGGCATGCTACAGGTCAATGAAAGCCCGCACCTCCAGATTCCCTGGGCCATAAAAACTATAAACAAACAATGATCTTGTGCAATACTCTTGACCGCTACTTGCTTCTATTTATTGTTTTATTTATTCTATTTAATTTTATTGATCTTATTAAGTGCAATACCTTCCTATTATGTCATCTTTTTTAGCTGCGTGTGTTTTGTTTTTTTCTGGTTGTCTTGTTGTAATCTCATTATATGTTAAATATAATGACAATAAAGCTTTCTATTCTATAATAAATCAAGTGAGAAGTAGGGCCACTTTCTTTTTGGAGTTGGTGGGGTCACCCTGGCCATTAGAGAGAATTCAAGTCTTAGGCACTCCCGCATTGGCTTCACTTTCCAGAAGCAGGGGCGGACTGCACATCGGGAGCACCGGGACAATTCCTGGTGGCCTGATAGTTGTTCTGGCCTGACTTGAACTTCACCAGCAATAGTATAGTGAGCAAGAATCAGTTGCAGGATGCCCGGACCAAGCTATAAAGTGAATGAAGTGAGAGAGCCGCGCTGACAGTAAGAAAGCTGGTGAATCAGATCAATAAAACTTTATTTTCTGATTGTTTTACAGCGGTTACGTTCAACAGTACAAATAAACTTCCCCACACTCAACCCTGCAGCTCAGCCTCAAACCTCTGAATTTGAAACACCTGCATGCTGTTTAAAACACAGCAGCAGCTTTATGTTGCTTTAGTTAGTTCAGTTTAAAACAGTCTAAATGAGAGATCCTCATATTTCCATCTTTCAATCAACTCTGATCCACTTCTAAGACATCTGGAAGTCTTTTATTGCTTAGCAGACAGTTAGTTTAGTTATTTAAAGAAACACAATGTAGAAAAAGATATTTACTGAAAAATGTCAAAATCTAACAGTGTTTTATATGTTCCTCAATAATAAACTTGTTGAACTTAGATAATCACTTCTGCTTTCTTTGTTTCAAAGTTAAAATATGGACATTCGTTTTTTTATGGTGTGTTTGGAACATTTATTAACTGGTAACATTTATTCCCTGTGCTCTGTGGGTGTGTCATCATCATTCATATCTATTAAACCAGCAGTTAAATTACTAAAGCACAAATGTTTTTTCTAGATATAACCTCTTAATGTTGCTCTCAGAGTGCACCAAAATGATGCATTTGACTTAAAAATGTACAAAATTGTCTTACCCCCTACAGGGTTGGACTGAGGTCCAAATACCATAGTCTCTCAAAATTCTGTGGGAAACACTGGGCCACTGGATTTGTAATATCAAATTAGACGTGTGTTGTTCTATTTGTGTGATATAGGATTCTTGCAATCAATTAACTTTTATTTTATTGGCAATATGTTATTTAAAAAAGTCATTAAAATAATTTTTGATCTGATATCTGCATGAAAAGAGTGGCCTGAATTATTGTCCCAGTCCGCCCTTATCCAGAAGTACCTGCTCAGTTGTAGCCAAATGGAAAGATTAGCCACAGCATGAAAACTACCTGCCTGATATTGTGCCTCCTTTGTGCCACCAAACAGCTCTGACCCATTAGGGCCAGAGCTGTCCTGTTATCTGGCACCAAGATGTTAGCAGCAGATCCTTTAAGTCCTGTATGTTTCAAGATGGGGCCTCCATGGATTGGACTTGTTTTTCCAACACATCCCACAGTGGCTCAATCAGTTTGACATCTGGGGACAAAAGCAACACCTTTAACTCTTTGTCATGTTCCTCAAACCATTACTGAATGATTGTTTCAGTGTAGCAGGAAGAGGGTATACTGTTGCCATGAAGGGGAGTCCTTGTTCTGTAACAATGTTTAGGGACATGCTACATGTCTAAGTAACATCCACAAGAATGCCAACATTGAAGGGATTTCCAGAGCATTACAATGCCTATGCCTTTGCAATCTTCCCCTACTGCATCCTGATGCCATTTCCTCCAGATAAATGGCACACACAGTTTTGGTAGGTACCACAAGATCTGCTGTTTTGGAGATACTTTGACCCAGTCATCTTACCATCAGATCCTTATGCTTGCCCATTTTTCCTATGTCCAACATATCACAGTCTGCTTAATATGTCACAACCATTGACAGGTGCCATTGTAATGAGATAATCAATGTTAATCGTGTTGTTCATTTCAACATGTAACAAATGAGCTACACTTACAAACCAATACTTGTTTTACTATGTTTTTGTTTCCCTTTTTCACAGTAACATGATTCCTTTATACAATTGCAGACTGTCAAAAGAAGTAGCAAGGAGATTACTTCAGTCTTTTGGTCAAAAAGTAGTGGAATCTTTTCCTATTGTTGACATCACTTTTGTTTGTTCTTTCATTTTCCTGCCTTCTTCACTTTCTCCCCCTGTTTCCAAAGAGATGAGTGTCTAAGAAACAAGGAGTAATGATAGAATGTTTGCTTTCAGGTGTCATATTCTTGTCACCTGATAATTAACACAAAACAAATGCATGCCTCATGCCTCATGCCTCATGCATACACTGTCATAAACACACTGACGCTATCTCTTTCTATGTCTCATTCTACAGGTGTTGGAGGTGAACAAATAGGTCTTGTTACTTTAAGTCCTACTGAAGATTCTGACCAGTGAACCTCCCATCCGTCTGTCTGTGTGTGTGTGTGTGTGTGTGTGTGTGTGTGTGTGTGTGTGTGTGTGTGTGTGTGTGTGTGTGTGTGTGTGTGTGTGTGTGTGTGTGTGTGTGTGTGTGAGTGTGTGATTGTCATATCCTGGGGTCCCACGGCTTTGCATTGGCTGAACTGCAGCCATGGAGGTGGCCCTGGTAGACCTTGAGAGCCTGGGTGACTTTGATGGCAGCCTTGAGGACGAGATGGACACCGATGCAGATGAGACCACAGCCCTCACTGTGGACATTCCCCCAGAGAACAACAGCCCAGGCAGCAACTACCATCTGCGAGTACCTCAACTTTCTGATACGCCTTCCCACCAGAGTCTCTCAGTGACATCCAGCATTTGGGATTCCACCTTATCTTTGCCCATTACACAGACACAGACATTGGAAATACCACAGTCTCCAACGATGCCAACTCCAAGCAGACATGGGCGCACTAGCTGTGCTAGTATGATCTCCAACTGGAAATTACTGCTAAGAAGTGAAGGCACCAAGGAGAGTGAGACGATCTTCAGCCGGCTTGCTAAGGAGTGCTGTGAGGATCTGTTTGTAGATAAACGAGGGCTGGATGATGGAGACCAGAAAGTCATTATTAACATTGCAGGTCTCCGTTTTGAGACACAGCTCAAAACATTGGACCAATTTCCTGACACATTGCTAGGAGATCCTTTCAAGAGGATGAACTATTTTGATCCCATGAGGAATGAGTACTTTTTTGATCGGAACCGACCCAGTTTTGATGGGATTTTGTATTACTACCAGTCAGGGGGTAAGATCAGACGTCCAGCTAATGTTCCCCTAGATGTGTTTGCAGATGAAATTGTGTTCTACGAGCTTGGAAACGAGGCCATGGAGCAATTCAGAGAGGACGAGGGATTCATAAAGGATGTTGAGATCCCTCTACCTGATAATGACATATATAAGCAATTCTGGCTGCTGTTTGAGTACCCAGAAAGCTCCAATGCAGCCCGGGGTGTAGCATTGGTGTCTGTTTTTGTTATTGTCATATCCATTATTATTTTCTGCATGGAAACACTGCCAGAATTCAGAGATGACACTGACACAATTGTGCCCACAGCAGCACTGCCTTTCAACCAAACCAGAGGCTACACTACTGTGGCTCCACCAAGTGGAAAGCCCACAACTTTCTCTGATCCCTTCTTCATTATTGAGACGGCTTGCGTTGCTTGGTTCTTCTTTGAGCTGTGTGTGCGATTTTTAGTCTGTCCGAGCAAAAAGGAATTTTTCAACAACCTCATGAACATCATTGACATAATATCCATTATCCCCTATTTTGTTACTCTGGTAACAGAATTGGTCACAACACCTCAAGAGAATTCAGGGCAGAACATGTCTTTGGCCATTCTGCGTATCATCCGTTTGGTCCGGGTGTTTCGTATATTCAAACTCTCACGTCATTCCAAGGGACTACAGATCCTGGGACAGACTCTGAAAGCTAGCATGCGTGAGCTTGGCTTGCTCATCTTCTTCCTCTTCATTGGTGTCATCCTCTTCTCCAGTGCTATCTACTTTGCTGAAGTAGATGAGCCTAACACACAATTTGTCAGCATACCTGATGGCTTCTGGTGGGCTGTGGTCACCATGACCACTGTAGGCTATGGAGATATGTGTCCTATTACCATGGGGGGTAAAATGGTGGGCACCTTGTGTGCCATTGCTGGTGTGCTGACCATTGCTTTGCCTGTTCCTGTCATTGTCTCAAATTTCAACTACTTTTACCACAGAGAGACGGAAGCGGAAGACAAGTTGCCCCTGACAGATGCTCTTGAGCAAGCCATGAAGACTGACGAAGACACCAAAGAGAGTAGCAACACCTCGCTCAGTAAAGCCAATGGCATCTGGCAGACTGATAAATTGTAATAACTGTAGAAGAACAGTATTTAGGGAGTATTTTACAGAGACTTTACCACTAAGCAGGTAAGAAATATAAAATAATAGAATACTGATGAAACTGTTTTGATTTCCTCTCAAAATATGGTCTGATGGAATCAATGAGATTTCCCACCTATGAGTGTGTTTTATAATGATATACAAGGTGTACCATACTTTTGCAACTCTTTTGTTTCTAATATAAAAAATGACTCAGTGAACAGTGTTGGACAGAATTCACTATGTTCATGTTCAGGATGTGTATGTCAGTACATTATACGTTTACTTTAGTTAAAAAAGTTTAGTTGCATAGAAAAAGAATAAAATCCTTTATTGTCATATTTCAGCAGTATGTATGTTTGAAAAATCATCTTTATAATGTTGGTTTTATTGTTGTTGCTTGTGATGTTTTACTCACCAGCTTCACTTTGGAGACCCTGTGTAATAGAATTTTATGTTTATACACCACTTAATTGTTTTCCCAATCCCATTGTGCTAGCAAACACAGATGGTGGGCATATGTAGGACGCTGACACCAGAGATTTTGTTTATGTCCAGAATCCTCTGTGTGGTGTGCAGATGAATATTGGCTATAAGTCACTCTGTTACAGTACATCAACTGGTATACAACAAAACATACAGTACAACAAATATCTTTGTGCTACTTTATTTGAAGAGCCTCCCAACTGTGTGTGCCTGTCCTTCCATCTGTGCACCATGTGCTCTATGCTGGTCACTAAAATACCACACAAATGCGCAAAGTGAGGAAAATGCAAAACTGTTGAAGCACTACTTGCGCTGGTCATTGCACCTCCACAAAAACATGAATAAAATTAAATAAAACAAGTTTAAACCTGCAGTGCAGAACTTTTACATATAAATGAACGTCCTTTTTATTACTGCCTTTGTAAAACGGTTTCACACAATGCTGATTAAGCCTATCACTGCCAGATAGGTTTTTGTCTGTGTATTTGACAGTATTCAGAATTAAGTCTGGTGTCAGTGACAACATGCCAATACTGGATGAATGAATGTATCCTGCACATGTTAGTAGAGACCAGTCCTCTACTAACTTGAATTGGGATAAAATAATTTAATCGTGCAGCTCATCTAAACTTTACACATGTTATCAGACCAAATGGTTCAAATTCTGACAGTGAACTTAGTCATTTTGCAGGGGTTGTGTGATGCTCAAAAAAATCAGTGCAACATTTTATAGCTGCAACAGTATGGATGGCGGGTCTATGACAGACCCTGTGACATAAACATGTGTCAGCAGTGTTTTTGTATTAACTCTCACTGCCAGAAGGGGGAGACATAAGTCCTGCACTCTAGCTTGAACGAATACTAAAGTCTAAAGTTAAATTTCACAACCCAAAATGTTCACATAATTATAACTGTCCACGTCATTGCAGAGCCACTTCCCAATTCAGCTTAAAGGAATTACCTTTCTGCTGCTGGAATAGTTGATAAATCATTGGATTTGTACAGTGGTTTATAGGTTACATAAAGATGAGTGACATCATTTAAGTATGTCTGTGCAGCACGAAATTCCTACAAGTTTAACAAGATAAGGCTGGAGTTGACATTCATATTGGACATTGTCGGTTGTACCTTTCATTTTCCGTCTTTAAAAACATTGTCAAAGACATATTCTGTGGGCTCCAATAGTTGCTGCCACTGCCACAATCTGCAGGTAACTGTGCAAAATCATAACTGATAGGAATGATCACAGACAAGACCATGGTTGTAAAAAAGATCATAAACACAAACTAACAATACATAAAAATTCCCAAACAAAATGTTCCCTTTTGTGTCTTGAATGAGTAACTTGCGTTTAGTTTCTAGATTACAGCCCTGTTATATATATTTATTTTAAAATGTGTCACGTTTCTATTGTATTTATTCATTGTTTGACAAGTAGCATGGGTAAGAATCTTCCATTATTGATCGCAATGTGACTCCACAGTATGTATTATAATGGAGTGCCTTAAATCATGTAATGCTTGGATATTTTTTAATTTGCCATACATATCTTAATATCTGTATGTTTATGTTGCATATGTGCTCAGTATTTTTGATTTCAGCTTGGTTAAAAATGTAGAAGTTGTAACTTTTCTCAAATCTAGCATTTTTTCTTGTGAGCAAATAACTATAACTTATTTTAACAACATAATTGAAGGTTGTTTTTTTTAAGAATAAAAATAAATCCCACAAAGAAATGCTTTCTGACATGAAATACCAATAACCATGTCCAAAGTATAAGGGATCATATCTGTTTATAAGAAAGATGCTGTCCTTCAAAATGTGCATCTCATGTTATAAACATAATCATTTTTGTAAATTTGTGGATATCACATTGAGAAAGTAAACCTTTCAGTTACACCATGATCAGAAAATCATATAAAAACATTGAGAAAGTGAGACAAAGAAAGAAGAAGCCAAAGACAATTGCTGAAAAAAGGGAATAAAGGGAGCTGTTCCAGGTTCATGTGACACTGGGTCAAAATGTTCCCTGACCAGTCTTATTTTGCAGGAATAAATGTAAATTATGCTGTATCAGTGTAATGTATTAGTATTTCTTTTATAACATGTTTAAAAGAAATTTTGGAAAGTGACATGTGAGTCCAGATCCAGGAATATGATATGTCATTATCTCAAACTAGCTTTAGACTCATGTAATGTTTGTCTGAACTTGTGGTGAAGCATAATGATGAAACCAGGATTTCATGGATATGTTTTCTGTATGTTTGACAATCAGTTTTGTGGTGATCATGATTATGGTACTTTTACAATATGATGTCAGTTTTTATGATATAGTCAGGCCTTCGTCTATAAAGTCACGGTTGTACAAGTTCATAGGTAGACTGGCCTGAAGTGAATACCTGCATCACCGTGGCCACAGCAGACCAGGTTTTATTACACCGGTAAGACTTGTGCACTGTATTTGTATTTGTATGTATAATAACATTTCAGTATATGATTTACTGTAATGTAGATGCAATATATTCTGGGATTTTACATCATGTCGCCTCATGTTTTTTTGTGTTTGGACGTGTTTATATAATTTTGTGTGTGTAAGAGAGAGAGAGACAGAGAATTAACATTCTTGTGTTCTCTCCTTATCTTCATCAGTGTTTCCCTTCAGGGGAGAAAATCCCTCATGTTATATAAGATTTAGTCATTAGTTTCAGTAACCTGTCTCTGCTTTCACTGTAATGTTAGTGCTACCCACCCCGTCCTCCACACACACACACACACACACACACACACACACACACACACACACACACACACACACACACACACACACACACACACACACACCAAGATAATGGTCACATCAACAAGGCATGTGGGGCAGTGTAGCAACCGTATCACTGGAAGTCATCCAGACAACAACAGGATGCCAGCCTCTGGTTGACACAGAGCAGTCTGTTCGGCAAAGATGCTAGTTAGCTTTCACCTGATACCTTTCTTACCGGACTCCCTTCAACACCTCATCTCAGACTGGGGAAGGCTCCTGTAAACAGATGGATGGAGTTAAACTGGTGCATCTTTTTCACACAAAGCAATAAACTGTGGGGAGAAAGCGAAATAATCACTTTCCTATTTCATATCATAAAAAAATACATCTCATATATATATATACATATATATTTTATTCATATTGTTTAAATGTTTATTTTTAAACCAAATAATATTTAAAAAATCATAATAGTATACCATCATAATATGAAGAATTGTATTCCCATATGCACATATCAGGTAGCATCAGGGTTTATTTATGTATTTATATATAGTATTGTTAAATGAACCAACCCTATTCTATTAATAAGGTGTGGGTACAATTTAATTACAATGTTTTTCAGTGAAAGCCTGTATATGTATCAGATGTTAGATGTCCCAGATGTCTGAGAGACTTAGATTAATCTATACATATGACCACAGAGGTGGTGTTAAATCATCTCAGTAGATGAAAATTAAGCTGAGATATTACTGTTCTCAACACACAACCTACAAAAAAACTATAACAACTTATGATTTGCAAGAAGAGTCTAATTAGCAATGAAGATTAAAATGGACTCATAGACAACTTCCTGCATGTGAGACCCCAAGACAGATAAAATAGACTAAAGATTAGTTCAAATTTTCTTTAGAAAGCATTTGGTATTAAATTCTATCAACTGCCAATATTAGAATAAGCAATGTTATCATACCATTAATATTAAACATATTTTGATAACTCCTAAACATAAACAGACATTAACATGAATAGATATCCATAGTTATACCTGTTCTGCTTGATTTACCTACTGTAAATGTGATGCCTCTTGACTAAATCAAGGCATTATGTTTGCTTTATTTCATTATTTGTTTCTCACTCTTCATGGTAACATACTAGGCAGTCATGGTGAGTTGTTAAAATAATTACAATAATAACAATAATGTAAGATAAGCCTACTGTTCAACTTCAGAGCTGAATTTTTTTCTGTCACTTCACAACTGTTGTGTTATTATGCAGGATCGGGTACAATAACAGAAACTCAGTGTTTCCAACATTTCAGACAGAATGCTGGTGAAAGGCGCAGATTAGTATTATTCGACAACTCCAGCCTCCTAGATTGTTATGCAGTTGAAAGTAACCCGAGACTATGAATGGATGTATGACACAGATTATTACAGGACCATTAAAAAAAGAGGGACATCTAAGGATAAAGAGGCAAAACAGAGCTGCCAATAAAAAGAGAGAAAGGGGCGATGAACGTCACTTGGGAAGAGACAGGAAACAAGAGTTCACACGCTATCTGGTCTGTGGTAATGGACTGTGAAGCACATAGATAGGTTACAAGCAGGTGACTAAAATAGGTTGCAAGTGAAATAGATTTTTGACACGCACATAAATCAGTGTCACACAAAACACATGACGAACGGAAAGCAAACTGATTTGACATGTGGTAGTACAATAATTGTCCTTTATGTAATCTGAAGTACAAAATGATAAATACTTTTTTATGTTTCAACTGCTTCTTAGTAGCATTGGTGAGTGTTACATTTTCAAAAGCTTTATCCCTAAAGGCACTTATTTAATATTTGAATCTATAAAAGTCTCAGCTGATACACCATTCACTCAACATAATATTTTAACGGTCTCCTTGTCAGTGATAGTAGCAGATAGTAGTTTCTGCAAGGATGTCACAACACTCTCCAGAGACATACAGAATCAAAATGTATTCATTAAAATATTATAAACCTTTTTTTTCAGATGCCAAAGGGAGGATAAGGAGCGACTGCTCTAACAGAAATTTATTTTGTATTTCATCCAGCAGCCTGCTTAGCTGTGTGCTTCGCTGTTTGCTTTACAGCTCATGTCTCCCATGACTTGTATTTAAATAGCTAATGTGAGCCTGAAACCTGACTAAAACAATCCTTTCCTCTGCCTGCTGTTCCTAATGCCTGATTAAGCCCTCCTTCCTTCAAAATGCACATCTCGATTTACACATGTCAACATCTGTAGTCTCTTTCCCCCATTGAGCAATGTTTTTATACTGCTCATTTAAACTGATGCATCATTACTCTGTGTTGGTCAGTTTTTAAACAGTACAGGATTGTTGAAAAACGTACTGTTACTATATTAAGCTAATTTATGTTTTTAATTTTGCAATAACAGCTGAATTTCAAACAAAAACATCGTTGAGCCTAGTCATTTCCATGGATTCAGACTCATATTTGAAAATAATATACCCATCCAAATGCTAAATCCAAATATCAGCCAGGATTAAAACAGCTTTGAATATTAATCCTAGTGTCTCTTTCTGGTGATTTATCAAGAATGTGCGTGTGTGCATGTGTTGTGCCCCATATTCTCATGGCACTGTGAGGTTTAAGCCACAGTCAGTCAATACGACTGCATCCTTGTCAAGGTCAGGTAGGTCACTAACATTGTAATCCATTACAGTCACTAGATACCTCATGAAAATTGTAATCAGTAATGTAATCCAAGGGATTATCCAAATTTACTAATATTACCAGGTCACTTTACGTATTTGTTGTGAAAGTAAATCAAGTATTATATATAGATTCATATCATAAATTACAAATTCATAGAACATCTTATTTGTAAAACCAAAACTTGTATCTGTTACATTTAGGAGGCATACGAGTATATTTTAATGAATTTTCTCAATCTCACTTCAAAGTAGTTACCCAAAATTATCATCTTCTTTTTCAAAAAGAATGCCTAAATATAATCTATAATGTTCTTAAATGCATAATGTAATCAATCTTGTTTTAATTGTTTGTTTCTGAGGTGTGTGTGGTAGAAAACCTAAGGAGCATAGCACTTTAGGTTTTGGATTGAGGGTTTTTCTGTCACTTAACTATAAAGAGGCACTAATACACGTACTCTGTAGGGAGCTTAAGTGTAACCAGAACCTAATTTAAAAGCATTAACATTTGTAATAATACAAATAATAGCCTTGGAACTTTGTTTTTTGGTCACTCCCTATGTTCAGATAAGGACAGGACTTTGTTTTCAATTTCTAAACGCAAATGCTGAGTAAGATGAAAAATGGTCCTAGAATATGGAAAGTAGCACTCTATTTGTTTGAGAAACACCAAAGCTGAATGAGAGACTACAGAGGTTTGTGGAACAAAGGCAAGCCCTGACATGACATCCTAGCTTTGGGTCTTTGTATACTCCAATGTGCTATGTATACACTCACAAATCTCCCACACACATAAGAAAAAAAACAAAACGGGATTGCATCTGAATTTAAACATATAAGATTGAGTGCCATCCTTAAAAGTGTGGGTCACACTCATGCAGGTGCAAAAATCACCCATAATCATCTATATGTAGGTGACAACTGGAGTGTTATTTTTTTCATTCAGTATTTGAAGTTAATCTGCTGGGGTGACATTAGATTTTTACTACGAGCTATATACTTTCACATATTTGCACATAACATAAATACAAATGTGGGCCAAATCAGGATTCTTCTGCTCTTCTTTTCAGTGCCTACCTTACCAGTTAAGCTGAAGTGTGTGTTCCTTTATCTCCACCCTTTTGTTATTCAAGTGCAAATTAACTTAACTATACTGTTGACTTTGTGAGTTTGTGTGATCAAAGGGCTGGAACATCACAGTGGAAGATCCCTGTCGAGCGCTTAAAGATGCATGAGTGTTCTCCATCATTAAAGAGATGCTTTGATGGAAAGTTCCACGACGGAGTGAGAGATATGAGAGGCGAGTGAGAAGATAGACAGAGGGGGGCACAATAGGCATAGGATGGACAGTTTGTGTGACACACAGGAAAGAATTAGCATAGTGTTTATTTCTGTTCAAGCTGTGTGTGTGTGTGTGTGTGTGTGTGTGTGTGTGTGTGTGTGTGTGTGTGTGTGTGTGTGTGTGTGTGTGTGTGTGTGTGTGTGTGTGTGTGTGTGTGTGTGTGTGTGTGCGTGTGTGTGTGTGCGTGTTATTCACTCTTGTACATCTTCATCTATAATTAACTGTCTGGTGATAATAGCCCACTGTCATACAGACAGCACAGGAAAGACCCAGATTGTGGATTTTAGCGGTCCACTGAACAAAACACTTGAATTTAAAACATTTTGTTAATAAATAAAATCTTTGGTTTGAGCGTGTGGTTTAAAAAAACAACACAATATTCATTCTTTGCTGAATTTTCTACTTTTTGATCAAATCTGGTATTTTCTTCTTCTTATTATTATTATTATTTTTATTGGTTTTTCAAATTTGTGAACAAACAACAACAAAACATACAGAACAACAAAAAGTCCCACCACAAACCAGAGCTGTTCACAAGTCATTTTTTACAAGTCCAAGTCAAGTCTCAAGTCTTTGAGCTAGAGTCCAAGTCAAGTCTCAAGTCGTTGAGGGTCAAGTCCAAGTCAAGTCTCAAGTCTCTGGTCAAGAGTCCAAGTCAAGTCTCAAGTCTCTCGCCAACACTAAATCAAATTCAAATTCTGACCTCAGAGCTGTACAATCCTTCATCCTGATCAGTTAGTCTTGCGAGCACCTGCCCATGTCTTTTTTCGAGGTGTTTTAACTGTCTGCTGTCACTGAAGTTTGTATGTATGTATCTGTATGTTGAGATGCCCTCTCCTGAAACTCTAACCAAATCTACCTTCAGGTATTAATAAAGTTACCTTGATATAGGACAGTATGAAAATGTATCAATTGTAGGTTCACTATAGAGAATCTACTGCAATGTGATGTGAAGAAACATACACTAAGAATTATTTCAGTTCCATAACTGTATTTTCTTCAACAAAAAATAATTATTTCAACAATGTTGTAAAATACAACAAAATGAACAAAACACACCAACCATTCTTCAACAATAAATAACAATTTGAACAATGTTGTAAAATACAACAAAATGAACAAAACACACCAACCATGGTGCAAGAAAATGAGATGTTATACTAACTTAAAATTCAAACTTAAAAATGAAAAATGATGTTGTGTCGTCTGAATAATCGATTGATCAACTCATCATTTCAGCACTAAAACACAGAATAACTACACATATTGTTCTGCATGTGCTGCAAAAATAAATATGTTTTGTGGTTTCATTTCATTAGATACCGAACACCACATTTTATCCTCTAAGGCAGCATGAACACAAATCACCATCAGTTCAGCAGCAGCGTATCTTTGGTTATATTTAGTTTTCTGATGTCAAATGAAAAACAGACACGAACTGATGCTGCGAACGATCCTGCAACACAAGTAACACAAACCTCAAACCCCCTTTCACCTTCCTGGAAAATATTTAAACAACAGAAAGGTTACATTTCAAAAACATCAAATTCGAAAGCGTCTTTGCTGACAGACTTGCACGGTGGGGACGCATGATAAGTCCCCCTTGGCTAAACACCCTCTCCACTGGTGCACTAGTGGCTGGCACTGCAAGCACTCTCATAGCCACATGATAGAGCCTTGGGAAGGCCTTGGACTGCCTTTTCCAGAACTCAAAACAGTCCACTCCATCTTCATCTGATGACACCTGGATATAGCGGATGAGCTCAGCCTTGACAGATGATCCATGGTCCATACTTTTCTTGGTGTGTTTCTTCCGGTAGCCAGAGAAAAGACGTGGAGTTTTAGTTGGTGGTGACTCCTCCTGATCATCGTCTCCACTACTGCTGTGACGCACAGTCACTCTCTGAGCCTCAGCCAAGACCAGGTCTGGAAAATGGTCATCAAAAAGCATTTAGTTATAGTGTCATATCATGCCAATGATATACAGTGTCAATGAGTATATTGACACTTTGAATCAATCTAAGAATACAGCATATGTAATAAACTTGAAATCTTTGGTTATGCATAAAATGAATGCCATGCATAATATGTAATATATGTTTGGAAATGGTGTGTATATCTACCTATTATCATCTCCTTAACTTCACTCTTCACTTCATCTGGTGCTTCGACATCTTGCTCTAGCCAAAAGAGGCAGAATGATGGATCCAGTAATGCAGACATCATATAGACAATGTCTCCAAATGGAAGATGAACTGCTGGATCATGTGAGCTATCCATTTTGACATTCACAAATATCCCTTGAAAACGGCGTTGAATGGACGTCTGCAGCGCTTTCACTAAACCCACCAGGTGGTGAGTAGCAGTCAGCATCCTGGTTAGATGGCTGTTAAGTGACAGGACACAAGGAAGAGCTGCACTAAGGGTGACAACTTTCTCCCCTTGAGTAAGGTCCGTTGCTTGAAGAAATGGGGCTAAAACTTCCACAAGTTCTTGCAGTTGACCCCATTCTCTGGCTGACAAACACAGGCCTTTATGACCCTGAGATTCCAAGAGTGAATTCAGGCTTTGAGGATCCAAGTCAGTGACTGCTTCAACAAGGCGCAGAGTGCTGTTCCATCTAGTTGCTACAGCAGAGGGGATACTGCGGTTGGCACCATACTCTGCTTCAAATGCCTCTTTTAGTCCACAAGAGGAATGCAGTAGACTACAGAATTTTGTTATTTTTGCCATTGCAGTGTTGAGAACTTTAGTTTCTTTAAGTCCATCTCGCACTACCAGTTGCAATGTATGTGCAAAGCACTGAAGGCGTTTTTTCCGGCAGCTGCTCTGGATATACTCAACTTCGTGTTGGTAATCCTCATTGACGTCCTCCCAGAGCTCACTGTTTTCCAGGTCATCATCTTCACTTTTGGCAGAAGGAAAGCACACAGTAAAAGCTTTCTTCATGTTTGATGCGTTATCTGAGATAATATAATCTAATTTGTGCTTTATGTTGAATTTGTCACACATGTCTTCAAATTTTTCACTAATCCTCTCACCTGTGTGAGACCCTGTGAATCGTTCACAAGCTAAGAGAACTGACTGGAGACTTGGGGTGCTATTGTGTAGCTCCATGAAATGGCCAGTGATTCCCAAAAAGCCCCGCATGGTTCTATCCGTCCAAATGTCCACAGTTACAGACACTGTGTCTGTTTTCTCTAATTTTAACTTTATCTTGGCCTCTTTGTCTGCTGCTAGCTCACTCAGTTGTCTTGTTACAGTGGCCCGGCTGACTGGACAATACCTCTCATCTACCACAGACATAAAGTTTCTGAAGCTAGGCTTCTCAATCAAAGACAGTGGCAGATTGCTTGAAATGATGAGGTCGTTAATTATCGACTCTGTGATGGCCTTCTGCCTAGGGTGACCCTGGTGGTATACTTGCACTCCTCTTCCCTGCATCAAGAAAGAGTCAATGCTGATCTGTCCCTGTCCAGTAGTCCCTTTCTTAAACTTGGTGAATTCTGTAAACCTGTAGATGAACATATAAAATTAAAATACTTGCTACTAATAAAATCCACATGATAGCACTGTATTGGGAACTGTCCTGAAAAAGGTAAACCAATACAGCAACATTTGAATCATGTTGAATAAATGAATAATTGTTATTATTATAAAAAAGGAACATGAATAGTATATATGAATTTCATATATGTTATTCGTGTTTCTTTTTTTTATTACAAAACATGAACATCACAGAAACACTGCACTGCAGTTTAACACTGTGGTACAAACACATTATTTTTTCTCCAAGCTGCCTTTTATCTGCTGCTTAACACAACAGGAAATGTGTGGGGATATTATAAAATATATATATATAAAATGATCATAGTTAATTAATTAATTAGTAGCTGAGCCACTAAGTTAGTGGCATCAGGGAAACTGATGGTATAGGCCTGGTGAAATGTTAACCCAAAGTCTGTCACATCATATGGCCAACAGAAAATATGCAATCTACCTGTTCACAGCATTAGCACAGTTTGTTGTGGCTAGTTTGATGGCTATATCTAATTTTAACATCTTTCATGTTAGCAAGTGACTAACCGGTTGGGGTGCGTTTTCAGATGCCGGATGAAGTTAGATGTAGTTGAACCACAATCCTGTATTTTTTTCCCGCACTCTTTGCACACTGCTGTTCGCTTGTTGGCTGACTGTGTGAAGGCATTGTAACCAAATGTAATTATCTGAGGCACTCCTGGTGAACTCGTTGCACTCGCCATTGTTGCCAACCAATATTGAAGATGTGCGCTTCACATGGCGCATGCGCGTGACGTGACGTTAGTGTTTACATCTAGCTCAGAGCCAGAGATCATACAAAAAGATTAATGACAGATAAATAATGAGAAAAATAATAATAATAACATGAAATAAAAGTTGTTCGCGAGTCTCGAGCCTCGAGTCGAAGTCAAGTCTGAAGTCTTTTGAGGTCGAGTCCAAGTCGAGTCTGAAGTCACAGTTTAGTGAGACTTAAGTGCAACTTGAGTCCGAGTCGCGAGTCCGAGTCCCCAGCTCTGCCACAAACTAACATTGAGCGCTGCAATATACATATATATATATATATATATATATATATATATATATATATATATATATACAAACATATACATATACATACACATACATAAATAAAAATAAATAAGAAAGTAAGTAAAAAGACAACAGGAGACAGGTAAATGAGTAGCACATATAGAGTAAAGGAAAAAGTAGTCAGTCCTCATCTTCCAGGGACAGATGATAAGTTATAGTTTCTGTAGGAAGGAGTGCAATGGTTCCCAGATCCTCCAAAATTTGTCAGATTTACGATTAAGGTCATGAGTCAGTTTTTCAAGAGGAATAAGAGCAGACATCTGCCCTATCCACATGTCGACTGTAGGGACCTGAGGAGTTGACCACCACAGCAAAATATTTTTTTTTGCCAGAAACAAAAGAATCACTAATAGAGATTTGGTGTCCGTGTCCAAAAGATTTTCTGGAGCATGGTTTAAAAGACAGAAATAAGGAGTCTGCAAAAACTGTTTACCAGTAGTCATGTGACCGCATCCAGAAAGTCTGCATCCAGAAAGTCTGGATGCGGTCACATGACCAAAACAAGTGGATAAATGTACCTTTGTGTATTTTACATTTATAACAAAGATTGGAGGTGACAGGGAACATTCTCTGGAGGCGAACAGGTGTGTAATAAGTTTGGTGAAAAAGTTTAAAGTTCTGTTCATGTATAGAGATTTACGTACATTTAGGGAAAACCCCGCTACAGATCTTGTCCCAGTCTATAGGACTAAACGTCACCTCCAGGTCACACTCCCACATCAGCTTCAGAGAGTCATAACCTGAAGAATCAGAATAAAGTAGTGAAGCATAAATCTTGGAAAGCAGTCCTTTGGGAGATTTGGCCAAAACTATAATGTTTTCCAGCTCTGACAGTCTCATGCGAATCCCACCTGTCCTCAAGAGAGACCCTACAAAATGACGAATTTGGAGATAATCTCTATGGGGAATATTAAGATCAGCCCTGATTTGCTCAAATGACTTAATAGAGTTAGAGACCAACAGGTCTGTGAAGTTTGACAAGCCCTCAGATGTCCACTCCAGCAAACCAATACTTCTAATCTGTGCTGGTAAATCCGGATTCAGAGCCAGAGGAGACCAGAGAGAGATTGTGGGGGAATTGTTTAGGTATTTCTTCATATCCCGCCAGACCAGTAGTGTGTTATAAACAATTGTGTTGTTCTTGAGATGATTTAATTGATCTATATTATTGATATAAGGAAGAGAGTTAAGCCTTCTGGGATGGCAAGATAGGGATCAAGACCCAACCGCTGTGTACATACATCTACTGATGCCTAGTCTGGACGCATCCTCAGTGATGTTCCTGGGCTCATAGGGCGTTTCGGGTCTTTCAACATCATACGCCCTCCTCCAGGTGACCCAGCCAGGGTTGATCAGACCCCAGCTTGCGTCCAGACGGCTAGCTAACTACCATGACTCCATGGCTCTCCTCTTTTGAGCCAAAGCCATCTTGAGGCTCTTTATGCCGCTTCGGTGGTGCTGCGGATGGCTCTCCTCTTTCTCTCTCCCTCGAAGCCTAAGCTACTGAAGGCTCTGGCCAATGATCGGGCTGCGAAACCCCTGCATACAACCTCCACAGGGAAACACCTTGCTCTCCAGCCAGCCTGCTGGCAGTTGCTGACCAGTCCCGTGTATTTGGAGAGCTTCCTTTCAAAGGCTTCTTCCAGGCGGTCTTCCCACGGGACTGTCAGCTCCAGCAGCACTGCTTGCTTGGTGGACTCCGAGACAAGAACTATGTCTGGTCGCAGGGTGGTGACAGCAATATGGCTGGGGAACTTTAGCTGGTGTTCGAGATCCACCAACAACTGCCAGTCTCTTGCAGACATGAGAATGCCTGCAGATGTTGTTCGTCTGACAGGAGTTGGGTTGTCTCCAGCTCTGACGAAGGTGATGGATTTCTTGGAGGGACGGAACTGCTTTGCCCACTCCAGGCCTGTGCTGATGGCTTCCGCAATGGCCTTAAGCACTTGGTGATGCCTCCACCTGTACCGTCCATCTCCAAGTGCCCTTGTGCAGCAGCTGAGGATGTGTTCCAGGGTTCCTCGCTTGGAGCACAGTGGGCATGCTGGTGTCTCTGCTATGCCCCATGTGTGCAGGTTAGATGGGCTCGGAAGCACGTCATACACTGCCTGGATGAGGAATTTAAGGCGGTGAGGCTCAGATTTCCACAGCTCTGCCCAGGTCACTTTCCTCTCGACCGCGTTCTCCCATCTCGTCCAAGCTCCCTGTTGCTTCATCCCCACTGCCTTGCAGGTTCTCGTCTCTTCCACTGCTGCTCTCACCTCCTCCTGGACAAGGTGCCGCCCTTCCTTCCCCCTGGTGTTGATTTGGGGAGTTGGAAAGGAACCTAGCCCTGCTCGGCCTCGTGTGACCACTCCCACCAGGCTCCTTTGGCGCAGCCTTGCATCAGCCTCTCGAACTGCATCCTCTGCCTTCCATTTCCTGCCAGTCCTCACTTGGATCCCTGCCTTAGCCACCTTCGGGTCACTTGAGTCCCTGTACTGAACCACTTCTCTGGCTCTCGATACTTTAAATTCCTCCTCCAGGGATTTGAAAGGGAGTTGCAGTTTGTTTGAATTTCCGTAGAGAGCGATGCTGCTCAGGCTCCTTGGTAGGCCAAGCCATCTCCTGAGGTGGTTGCTGACCCTTCTCTCCAAGGTCTCAACTGTCGAGATAGGGACAGCATAGACCAGGAGGGGCCATAGGATCCTGGGAAGAATGCCATGTTGGTAGACCCAGGCTTTAAACTTCCCAGGGAGGCCAGACTTGTCCACGGTTTTCAGCCAGCCATCCAACTCAGTGCAGGTTGACTGAATAGATGTAGTGTCTCTGAGAGAGCAGTCATAAACCTTTCCCAGGCTCTTGACTGGTTTCTGTGTGATGGTTGGGATGGCTGTGCCTGTGATGGTGAACCGGAACTTGTCCTCCACCTTCCCTTTTCTCAGCACCATTGATCTGGATTTGATGGGTTTGAAACGCATCCGGGCCCACCCCACGAGCTTCTCGAGCCCTTTCAGAATCCACCGGCAGCCTGGGACTGATTCTGTCATGACTGTGAGGTCATCCATAAATGCCCTGATGGGTGGTTGCCGTTGTCCCGTCTCCCGAATAAGCTGTGTCACCACACCGGTATGCTCCAGACATCCTGACATTCCGGATATGCCTCCTTTCTGGACTGATGTATTGATGTAGGTGTTCTTTGCCAGGTAGGTACACAGCCGCTTGGAAACAGCGCTGAAGAAAATCTTTGCCTCCACACACAGCAGGGAGATGATGCGGAACTGGTCAAGCTGAGTGGAGTTTTCCTCCTTTGGGATCCAGACCCCTTCAGCCACTCTCCATTGATCAGGGATCCTCCCCCTTCTCCAGAAGACTCGCAGGATTTTGCACAGACGCAGCAGGAGTTTGGGACAGTTCTTATACACTTTGTATGAAGTGCCACTCGGTCCCGGAGCAGAGCTTGCCCTTGCTTTGCGGACAACCTCCCTGACTTCTGCTAGCTGCAGCTCCGACATGTCGAACTGCATGTCTGGTTCAGGGGGTTCTATGAGGGTGTTACACTCTCCCAACTCCTGCTCTCTTGCGGGGTCGCTGTACGTCTGCTTCAGATGTTGATCTATGTCTTCCTGCGAGGAGGCCAGTTTGCCACTTCGCTTCTGCCCCAGCAAATCCTTGGTGAACTTGAAGGGGTTAGCGATGAAAGCAGCATGTTTGCGTGCCCTCTCACGCCGCCGCCTCCGATGCCACTCAGCCCGGCGGAGAACTCTGATGTTTTTCCGTAGGATGCACATTAGCTGGGCAAGGCCAGTGCGTTCCTCTTCTCCTGCTGCCTTGTACTGGGATTTCAGTGCTTTCATCTCCTGCCTGATGTTATGGATCCTGACCGCTCTTTGATTCATGGAGTAGGATGTTCTGGAACTTTTCTTCTCCTTCTTTTCTTTCTCCTCACCAAACCGTTCCGCTGCAATGCTGAAAATGGTTGTCGTCATCACCTGAAGCTTCTTGTCTGCCTCTCCTTTGGCCATTCCCTCCAGAATCTTGTTGACATCGTCGTCAAACTGTTGCCAGAGTGAGGTCATGCTGGCTGCAGGCCATTTGATCCGCCTCCTGTCGGACTTGATGCTCGAGGGATTGGTTTGCAACACTTGGAGGTTCTGGGCACTATGGGGTGACTCCAGGCCTAGCTCCTCCTGCGTCTCACCAGGTGTAACACCTGTGCGTTGTGATGCATCTGCTCCCACCGGGCACTTCATCCTCGCTCGGTGGATCTTTAAGCCATGGATGTTCTTGCAGACTTTACCGCATGTACACTGCTTGGTCATAGTTGTTTGTCCGTTGCTTGGGTCTGTTACCGTTGTATCCGTCCGACTGGGGTGCTCACCCCCCCCCCCCCCCCCCCTCTCTCAGGCACCCCTGGGGGTATTTTTCCATTAGATTCATCATAGCTTGGTTGGGTTCCTCCTCACCATAAGGAAGGAATCTTTTCTGTTCAAAAAACAATTTGACATCATTTTAAGTTGCGCTGACCAATAATATAGTTGTAGATTGGGCAGGGACAAGCCTCCCAGATCCTTTGGCTTAGTAAGTGTGTAAGTGTAGAGAACTCAAATAGCATGGGAGATTTTGAAATACATAGTTCAACTGAGGAAGAATATTCATTTTTATAGAGTTGATTCTCCCAAGGAGAGAAATTAGTAGGGAGGCCCATTTTGTCAGATCATTATTAACCTTTTGAATTAGGGGTGAGTATTACAAATTATTTAAATCAGGAGTGACAAAGATACCTACATATTTGAAGCCCCTCTTGGACACCTGAAAAGGAGATTGTATTGACACATCCTGTGGGATATGAAAGGGAAATCTGGTATTTTCTGAAAGGTTCTAAAGTATCAAGGATGCACATTTTTTTGATTTAGACAAAATTTTAATTTTGTTAGCATTGTCATGACAAACAGTAGGCTTATCTTAAATTATTGTTATTATTGTAATTATTTTAACAACTCACCATGACTACCTGGTATGTTACCATGAAGAGTGAGAAACAAATAATGAAATAAAGCAAACATAATGCCTTGATTTAGTCAAGAGGCATCAAATTTACAGTAGGTAAATCAAGCAGAACAGGTATAACTATGGATATCTATTCATGTTAATGTCTGTTTATGTTTAGGAGTTATCAAAATATGTTTAATATTAATATGTTATGATAACGTTGCTTATTCTAATATTGGCAGTTGATAGAATTTAGTTCCAAATGCTTTCTAAAGAAAATTTGAACTAATTTCTAGTCTATTTAATCTGTCTTGCGGTCTCACATGCAGGACTGATGGCTACTGTCCACGTTTTTAAATAGATGTACTTACTTAATTTATTGATATGGACATACAGATGTGTCTGATATGAAGTTTTCTTCTTCTTATGACTGAAACCTTTCAAGGGGAAAAAATTGGAAAAGACCTCAGGAAGTGCAACAGAGGAGCAATTCTTCTCCCAGGACAGACAGACATGCAATAGATGTTGCTTGTACAAAATAGACCATGGCAAAATACAGCAAGGAACTCAACCCTGAAGTGCTCCACTGGAACATCTGACAAATCAGGCTGTGGTTGAACTGTATAGGAAGCAGGTCATTCTGTAAATAGAGAACACTCTCAGAGACCCTGCATTAAAAAAGCAGTGCCGATACAACCATGTCAACTGTGCATTGGGAAAGTTTTCCACTGTATGTACCAGTCATGAGAGAATAACTCGCTATTGGTTGTTAACCCATCTTCATATGAGATCAATTCAGAACAAAACTGTGTTTCATTGCAGACAGTCATGGGATACATTCAAATGGTAACCTCTTCATTAACATTGACTTCAACACACAAGTTTGAAACTTGAAATCTCAAGAGTCCTGTGTAGCACCTGGGAGGGTTAACAGTTTAATAGGACCAGAAGTTAGGTTTGGAGGAGCAGTAGATGAATTAAAGCATAGGCAATAATAGACCTTAGACTAGAAAGAAAGTTCAAATGCCAGCTTGTTTATCTAGAAAACTTAGTAGTAATAGGCAAAAACTAAAATTTCGTTCAAAGGATAATTTTTTGACTAAGGGAAATTTAAGTTCGTATTTTAGGGTTTTGCTTCCATTTCTCCTTTTTGAGTTAACTCAGTTTATTTTCTCAATCTAGTTTAATTAAAATCTGTCCAGGTTATTTTAACGTCTTACTCCTATTTATTTTAGGTTCAACCTTTTGTTAGCTTACCTTAACCAGAAAACATAAATATTTCACAGTAACTCACCCATCTGCATTACCAATGTCTCAGAAGCAAAATAAAATCAAACGCCACTTAAAGGTTATGTATGTAGAAATCAGTAACTCCTTCTCAATAGCAATAGACACAGTGTTGTTCAATAGCAACACCGTGGCTGGTAAGCAACAGGATGTGTCCAAGAAGCACCATGATGTGACTGAGGAGAAACGCACTGTGTTTGTTGTGAAATGTGTGCTTATTATTACCTTTGGACTACCAACAGAAAAAAACAAAAGGGTTCTGCTTTCGCTCTGGAACTTGTTTTCTGCTCCTTTGTTGAAGAAATAATGATTTATGTGCTCTGGATTGGGCAACTGGTCATTGTGGTTTTATTGTGAAATGTTGTCATTGACAGCAGCAGCAAGCAGTCCCATTAGCCGAGGAGCTAATCTCTGCACCATTTTTGTTGTGTTGTGTCCTTATACCGATGTTTGTTGAGATTAGTGGGATAGAGGCCCCATCCTGAGAAATCAGTCTATAGAGTGATATAGACAACCAACAAAGTCGGGTAATGTCTCATTTTTTAAATTACATTAATACCCATTCACTCATTGGAGATGAAAAAAGATTTAAAAAATGTGAATAGCTTCATAATATTTAGCTACATATAGAACCTTTAAATCTACACACTTAAACGTTGCAATTCAGTGCATGTCCACTGCATTCAGATTTCACAAACCAATGCAATAGTCCTAGGATGACAATCTTTCCACTACAGTTTGCAATAACTGGAGTATAATGTCTCAGTCCTAATCTACCTCTTTCCCGGTGAAAATTCCTAAAGTGCAGACTACACTTTACAGATAAAACAGGCAATTGAGCTGATTACATGCTAAAAGAAACAATTAACTCACCAAGTCCTGTTTAACTTAATTATGTACAATCCTCAGCATTGAGACCATGCAAAAGCAAAGAAAAATCATCACAAAACTGGAGAAATAAAGTTTACAGCATCTTTTCTTCCTCTTCCTTTTAACTCCTAATTAACAGGTGCTGTGCTTTTGGCGCTTTTTTGTGTATACGGAAGTAGAGTTAAATGATCAGTCACGTTGTTAAAGGAACAGTACAAGTATTTTCATGTCTGTGTTTTTAACCTTGTAAACATGTTTTAACAACAATAAATTAACAATGAACTTAATATATTTATAAACTTAATTTGTTTGTATTAACTGTAACCTTTTTAAAGGGTTTTGGTCACCTATGTTACACGTGCTCCAGAGAAACAAAAATGAAAAGGGATTGGTAATAAATTAATCAAAGCAGTTTCAATTCTACAATTGTTTCTAATATTATTGAGAAATAGCTATAGCATGTAAAAGGGTGTGTTTTTTCCGTGTGTGTTCTTCATCTTTCTGGAATGACTTGCAATAGATTCAAAATGGTTATTATTTCCTGTATGTAAATTATAAGATGTATCAATCGACAGTTGAATTACATAATTATTTTTGATGTAATTAAAAGGAAATCATTGCGAATAGCATGTTAATATAATTGATTATAGTCATGATATGATGAATGAAACAGATTTAAGACAATTTAAGAGCTGCCAGTCTGTTTAACAAGGAGGAGACATTCCTTAGTGCAGGGAATCATCACCTTAAGTAAGCATTTCTTCATCTCATCAACTAGGCTCTAAATTTAGGAGAAGCAAGGGGGTGAGGAGGAGGAGGAGGAGGAGGAGGAAAGGATTAAAAACAGAAAACTGTCAATCTGTTGCTTTTTATTACTCACAGGATCCTGCTGATGGTCTGAGAGATCCACTGATGACACACGCACAGACACAAATAAAAACACACTCATCTATTAAAACATGTAAGTTGTGCTCCCCAGTGAAACCTGACATCTGTTTAACTCTGTTGATTGAGTGGACAGAATTAATCTGAATTATCCCCTCGAGATCCCACAGATTACCTAACTTCAAGACAGACAAACAAAGAGTGATAGTTGGTCACGTTTGTTCTGGGCATCTTAAAATTAAGAATTTCCTATAACTTGCACATCTTTTCATGATTCAGTCATACAGCTGTGCCTTTTGTTCCCATGTGTAATTTTAGTTTTATAGGTATAATTTCTTTTAAATTCCTGTCTGGCAGATTAATAACTTCTGCATTTAAAGCAGCACAAATGCTCACAGGCACCATTAGAAGTACTCATCAAAATTACATTACATTCACTTAAACAGGGGAGATAATTGTGATACCAATTTACAATGGCAATACTAAAATATATCCAGGGGAATCTTGCAGACATAAGGTGATTTCAGCAATACAATAATATGTGTGTATATGTATGTGTGCATGTGATAAAAGACAAAAATCTATGAGTGAGTCCTATTCATTGGTGTTTATGTTTAAGTTGAGAATATGGAATTCACAGAGTTTAAAGGCTTTTCTTCAGCAGTCATATGATGGAGAATAAACACTAGACTAACACACTCTGACTGGCTGACCACACACATTCACATGCACTCTCTCACACTTACACATAAAGTAATGCACCCACACAAATATATGCACAGACTGAGTTAATACCATAAGTGAGTGTTTATACAGTATGAGGCACAGAACATATCTCTAGTGCCTTAAACCCTCTTTCAAAAGCAAATCAGTGGACAAATACACACAAACACAAGCTTTCATGCATTAAAACCAAATGAGAACAGAAATACTAGATTTAGATACTGATGGGTGACAAATTACAGAAATGGATGATTATAGTTAAACACCATTCGTCTGATGATAAAGATGGACATCACTCTCTAACAGGCCCACACAAAATATCCCATAAGTGTTCAGTTGGGTTGATGTCTGATGACTGCAAAGGAGATACCTGACATCATTTTCAGACATAAAAAATCCCTCAGTAAGCACTCATGCCTGTATATAATTTGCTGTATGTTAGCTTCTGAAAATTAAGTAAACATGTAAACAATTAAGTATGTGTGTATGCCAAATGTCATATACCATCAGTTCTTAACAACTAATAGGAGAGAGATTACGGGATACGATGAGAGAGAAATGGAGAATGACATGCAACAAAGTCTCTGCGCATGTGTAAACCAAGGATGGTGTGGTTTATGGTCTCCCTTTCTTTTTTATGTCTCTCATTTTGAACTACTCCCAAATCAGACATAAACATCCCCTTGCTTCACCTCCTGTCCTGTGTCTCCTCAACATATCAAAGCATTTATCATTTGACAGCACAGAGGGAGCACTTTCTGATTTCTTTTTTCTTCTTAACTTCACATATTGATTTATTTGTGAGCCTATTTTAAAAATAAAAAAAAGTTGGATGGAGACTCTGTATCTCAGGCCGTAAAGGTCACAACCTCTCTTCATCAGCTCAAAGGTCATCCCCTTGTCATCAGCGCTGCATGTCCATTGATCAAGCACAGTGAGGCAATGACAGTATAAAATCAACCTCCCTCTCTGTCAACCAAACCTCCATTCTTGGAATCATAAATTATGGTGAACATCCACAAACAAATGTCAACCTGTTTGTGTGCCATCACAGCCTAAATACGCATTAAATACACCCAGTGCTTTTCACCCAGTCACCAAGCGGATTAGTGAAAAAGTAGTGTACTTTTAGAGGTATCTTCACCAAACAGACTGGTAGAAGCCAGTGTTCTAATTTTAGCCATGTCAGTCATTTCCTCAAATCAAATTTTTATGGCCTGTGATGCTCCAGCAGGAGAGGAGCGGAGAGGAGAGGAGAGGACAGGAGAGGAGAGGAGAGGAGAGGAGAGGAGAGGAGAGGAGAGGAGAGGAGAGGAGAGGAGAGGAGAGGAGAGGAGAGGAGAGGAGAGGAGAGGAGAGAGGAAAAGAGAAGAAAAAAAGAAGAAAATACACATGCTTTTGATTTTCAGTTAACAGAATCTGTTCTTTTCCTGCATATCCTGAATGTATGAGCCCCTGCATGTTTCCATTGTACAGACACCACACTCTGCCTCCTCTCTGTCTTTACAAGGCCATCTGGTTGCCGACTGACTGGCTGGATCAGTGGCTGATGTAGGATAGCAGCAGATGTGTGTGTTACCCGTATGATCCATCCACACTCATTATATAAGAGGATCTCTCCACAGGTGATAGGCCATCTGTATGAAAAGAACATGGAGCACAGATATCAAATAGTCTGTTCCAGCTCATTGCCAACACATGTTACTGTTAGGGCAGGAGTGTGAAAGGTGGATTAGCTGATCAAGTATTTCTGTGGTGGGGGGGCCCTGTAGTTTCTGGATTAACGCACCAACTGTGAACTGCAATATCCACTGTTCAGTCCTGTTTAGGGACCTTTGACCTTGCATTAATGTCTCATCATAATTTCACAATAGGACATATTTTTACTTTTCCATCACCATATTTCACATATTTTTAGTAAATCAATGTAAAGAGTATTCTCAAGTAGGTGGAGACAGCAGTTACAGTTTACAGAGGTCCAATCCAAATCCCTGGATTAGAGTTTTGAGAGATTTTAAAAAAAGATTTATTGTTTGATGTGTGCTCTTGTAGACCTTTTGATATCATGTCACATGTGATATCAAAAATTGTGCTCCACCCTTGTGCTCAATGCTCCATCTTGTGGGCATTTTATGAAACAGCATTTAAATTGCCCAAAGATTTATTGTATTGTCACTGTCACCAATAAGTCATGTAGTGTTTTCATTCTAAAGTCAGTTCATCCTGGGAAATTACAAGAAGAGAAAGCCCCTTTAAGTAAGGACTGTATAAAAATTATTGTATTGAGAAGGGCTGAATCCTATACATCATTTTATAAATGAAAGTGTTTCTAATATTTTATTTTGATCCTCCGCTTGACTTGGTCAAAAAACAAAAACAAAAAAATACTGCAACACCTCCCCCAAGACCTCAAAATAATACTCTATGGCAAACACAATAAAATGAGAGAAATAAATCCAGCCACTCCGTATTATTTAATAAAGGGCTGCTAGAGAAAAGATTTTTAAGTTTTTCTACAGCCACAAAATACACACGCCCCAGCAATTTGTCTTCTGATTGACTGCAATACTTTTGTCCCACCCCAGATTAAAAATAACAAAGGTGTGTTCATCTGTATCATTATTTTAACTAGTAGCTAGAGGTTTCTCGAACAGTGGCAGCAAGCAAAGGCAGGTAATTAAGAGCTATCCACAGCAACACATACCTTAAAAAAGAAGAAGAAAGAAAATCATTGAACAAAACAAACAAGATGAACACTGTTTATTCATTTGCATTTAAAAAGCATTCGAAAAGCATTTTATCATGGTGGCCATAAAACTAACTGATTAGTGTTTAAAAACAGAAATAAAAAATATAAGCAGGAAGCATGACTTCACACAAGTCAGCTGATGAATCACTGGTATTCACACTTCTATCCGCAATCAGTTTTTGTGATTTGACAACAGAAATCACTGTTGGCAATTAGTTGGCAATAGTTTTTTAAGAGCGAGAAACATTGATTTCCAAGACTCCACTCCCTAATTATTAGAACCACACAATATTTTCACATTCATGCTCTGAGGTGGAGAAAATTGATTTTTTTCAGCCTCAAAATGTTCAGACGAAACACAGGCTCTCCTTGAAAAACCTTTCCATGATGTAAGTTTGGTGTTGCTTGTGTATTTGGCGCCTTTTTATTTAGTTTTACATGCTGAAAATATTCTACAAATGTGTACTATAATAGAACCAATTACTACTAAAACTAAAGTGTAGTGGAGGTTTGCACTATTGACACACTGATACACTTTGAACAGTAAAATGTTTTAACCAGCTTTGCTTAAACGACTTTAAATAGAACCAAACTCAACCTTCAAATATCTTAGGTGCCCCAGTTAATGGCAATATGGACTCAGGAAAAGCCTAACTTTACAAAATACATGCAACCAGCTGAATACACAGAATACACTTATTTACATGTCTGTTTGGTAAGCTATGTTTAAGTCAGAGGCTCTCTCTGTAATTCTGGTTGCATGATGGGGTGACAAACCGTCTGTGCAGACTACCGTGCCAGGCATCTTCTGAGTGGGCAGAAGAGGAAAGCTTATGGTGAGGTGTTGAGTGCCTCTGTCTTTGAGGAACCTCATATTCTGGCTGAAGTTTCAACCATTGCAACAGCAAGATGATGGGCATTACTCTAAAATACAGAAATGAGTACAATTCGGTCAAGTTGAGTCAAATCAAGTCAGGTTGAGATGAGACATGAAAAATATTGAATGTAACACACAAGTTTTAAAAAACTCTGAAAGCTTTGAACAAAATTTACAGTGTAATTATTCCATTAAGGTAAGACAACATTCTTACCTGTCCTTTATGTTTTTCTTGAGGCTACAGACAATAATGTTGAAAAAAAAGAAGCTAAAATGTCTGAGGACATGCCAAATCCAGTAAACCAATACTGGAACCTGCCTGAACATCAGTGGAAGACAGAGAAGACACAGTCAACTGATGAATCACCAAGTCAAATTACAATGCATTTGTAATTGCTTAAATTATGCCAGTGCAAGGACATTACCATGACCTAAACAATAACAAAGTCAAGAGACTCGGCAGGATAAACTCTGGATTGGTTAGTGTGACTGTTGAATGGTTGCTGCTAGATCTGTCTCGAATCTGAAAACTTTACCTGACATCTTTGCATGACAAACAGAGGTATACATGAAAGTTTCCAAGCGACCATACCTCAATATCATGAGGTGTTATCGCAGTCATGTCTCTGTTATGTACTGTATGTTCAGTTGATTACCTGTGCCTACTCTTTAGCACTGCAAAGAACGCCAGCATGAGAGGCAGGAGCAAATTGGGTAAGATTCTTGCAGGAAGTCCAAACATGCTGAGATACATCATCTGGTTGCCCAGCAACACTGCAACACAAGAGCAAGACTTTGTGTAACAATTGGAATATTTTTCTTCACAGGATATACAACTTACAAATTCGAGTGACAGTGTCAGCTGTTTACTAAATTTGTACATAACTGAACTATTAGCAGATTGAAAATCAATATTTATATATACAGTGCATATCGATATGACAAAATACAGACAGATCCTTTTTCACCATTTTTCTGTACATTTTAAAATGAACAAAAATCAGTGTGTAGTGTGTGTGTGTGTGTGTGTGTATGTATCATCCATACCATTCTTTGCTGTGTCACAATTGGGAGGAGGTTCTTTAGTCATGAATTTTCCCATCGATTGGTATTCAGTAGAAGAACTGCCTGTCTGCATGCGTTTGTTGTCTGTAAAAGATGTCAAAATAGTGGCCTTGTTTTCCACCTTCATCTCCTCCCCTTCCTCCATAGTGGTCTCCTGGTGTTTCAACATTCTAGTTTGGTTAAAGTTATGTGGCACTTGGGATACTTTGCGTATCGTCAAATATGGGGCAAGATCTGTATGCGAGGGAAAGATGTGACAAACAAATAAAGAAAGTAGGTCAGGTGAGATCCATACACAACAGAAATTAAAGCATCTCATTATGCCCCACCTAACAGTGAATATAGTTAACCCACCATTGCTCAGAAGAAAATTAATGGCATCTTTGTAGCCACTATGGTATGCTTGTTCCAGGGTCTGAAGAAGATTTTACAAAAACAGAAAAATAAATGTAAAGGTATGGCTTAAATTTTGATACAATAAGAAATACTTTATCTACCCCACGGGAGAAACTGAGTGCATACCATACAATAAGACACACATCAGCTAATAGAGTAAACAACAGGTACAGTGCACAACAGGTACAATAAACAACAGGTAACAATAAACAATAGGTACATTATAGTTATAGTATAGTTATAATTGGAGAAGATGCAATTATTTGAACATTTAGATTGACAGATATGTTTATGCTAGAGTTTTTCTCTGAGTATAAACATCTGCACATGGACAGTTTGACATACAACAGGGACTGACCTCTAAAGCCAGGGGGTATAGGGCATTGATGAGCCTTAGACTGTTAGCCATGTTGCCTTTTAAGGTGGTTCCACTCACTACCATGTCCCACGAGCACGGTGTGTCTGGGGGACAGATGTCTGTCTCTCCAGAAAATGGAGACACTGTTAAGGTGTGACTGCAGAGTGGAGATAGTACTGGTTGCATGCTGCTGAAACCACCATCCATATAATGCTGGGAGATAAGATCAAATACATATATGATGCAGACTAAACAATGTGCTCCAAGTGAGTTAGTGAGAATACCATAAAAAATACCACAAATAATACTTACTTCTCCCTTGAAGGATGGAGGCAGCATACCGCAGTACCCAGGCACAAAGCAGCTACATAGCAGAGCCTAAGGACAGTATAAGGAATAAAAATGGTTAATGGTTGTTTTGTTTTTCTTACTGGTCCATTTGCAGGTTCTAACTGCTTCTTACAAATCAATATGATGTGAAGCTGTAGTGAAAACTCACTTGTACCACATCCTCTTTGGAGTGGAACTCAGATATGACAGAGTTCTTGCCATCAGACAGGCGGGTTACAGCCACAGCGAGACGTCCACTGGCCATTTGGTGTGCCTCAGAAGGAAGATGTTTATGTAAAATGTGCTTTAACCAGTGGAAAACATTGATTGAGGGGTTAAATGGTCCAAGTGTAAAAGCCTTCATCTGTTTCGCAAAATGCAGCATTTCATCCCGAATGTTAACTGTGAAAGAGACAATTTCTAAGTCAAAAACAGTATTTACATTCTACAGAAGTAGATTCATGACAAAATATAAAGTCACTTACTCAGGCTCATTTCACAGACCACAGCAGCTGCTACCAGAGATCCAGCAGATGCACCAACAACAAAAGGTGCTTTATGCAAAATCCTGGGTGCATAATTTAGTAAGCACTGGGCAACCCCTAACTGGTAGGTGGCAAGGAATCCGCATCCAGAGAAGGAGATGGACAGAGGAACTTCTCTATACTGACAACTGGATACACCTGGAGCCATTTCTAAATGCTGTCAATTATCAGTTGAAATGTTTTCAATGATAGGTGATGAGAAGCACTAGTGCTCTCCCAAAAATTAAACTGTTTTTTAGAAACAGGGTTAAAGCAAGCTGAGATGATTTATCCAGTGAAGAGTGGCTCTCACAGTTCACAATCAGTGCTTTAAAAAAAAAAATCTCAATTAGACATACCATGTTGGTCACGCCCATGTGATATAGCATACAATACTGTCAGTGTTGTTTACTCTTTTTCTGGTCCTAAAAAGCGAACATATTTTGGTTTGCTTATCTCCGACTTGCTTCCACATGATACTGAAAAGCTCAATATTTTGGCAATGCTGAACTAATGAATGAGGAATACAAATCCATAAAAGTCCAAATCAACAATTACAGACTCTCATGATCCCATTCTTTAAGTAAATAATGACTCAAAAAAAGAAAAAAAAATAGGATTTGACTGCAACAGTACTTTCAGTACAACAGCTACATATTCTTCACATTGCCTATATCTTGTGAGCTTGCTAATGCTCTAAATGAAGTGCCATTTTACTTTCATCTCTGTCCCTTAAAAGTTTCTGTAAATTAAACATTTGTTTACATTTGTTTTTAGTAGTTTGTGTATTCCATGTAAGTATTTATAAGTCATGACAGATCAATTGTAATAACTAGAATATTCACCAGAGGTCAATCTGGTCACTGACTATCAATAATAATGATGATAATAATAATAATAATGATAATAATAATAATGATAATAATAATAATATAGTAAAACTTGTTCTATGACATTATTCAAATCATTTAAGTATTCAAATAAACTTAATACCTTAATGTATTCATCATTTGGGTAGTGAGAGAGATACCAAAGTGATTACAAAAACACTATACGATTGTCACACGCACTTTCCATACCATACAAAATATTTATTTTACAAATCATGAAAAACACTTATAATTAGCATCCAGACTATTCAAGATTATTCAACAGACAAGGCAGGATAAAGTGTGATTACAACTAGCCTATAGACAATGTCCAACTGGTTACTTTGCTCTTTGCAACAAATAGCTCGTCTTGGAGCTAATATAGAAAACTATTTGTGAAATAACTGTCTGTACAAACTGGGATTCAACCTTCCACAAAAATGTTTCCTTACTTTTTTTTTGTGAAGACTAACAATCACTCCATTCTGCTGCATCTCATTTAAGAACAATCTGAAACAAACTGAACAAATTCAAGCCATTTCCTACACTTACCTGCAAGAACCATATAGTGAAAATAGTACACATTTTGTATTGCGGTTGTGTTGAGAAGCCTGATACATTTTAATTATGAAGATGATTCTGGTGGTTGGATATTGATGTGATATCTTTCACAGTTTTCCTTGTCCCTTAATATTAGTGTTCATTCTGATCACAGCAATACATACATTGATTTACAGCAAAATAAAACGCTATCTCACAGTGCAAAAACCCAAAGACATTACACCTAGCTGTGCATTTTGTACATTTTATGAAGCTGAAACCACATGATAGACATGCAGGATCTCCTTTTTTATCCTGTAATAATTGTTTTTGTACCATATTTGGACATCTAATCCTGCTGTTCTATCTGACTGGAGCACCAGTTGGAGGAGGCTGTGGAGAAACACGATCAGGGGAAACCTCAAAATGGTCATCGATGAACTCATGTGTAGGACTGCTGTCTGTAAAGTCCCTGTCCTGAGGAGGAGTGTGTTCTGGGGACTCTGGAGGGTCAGCCTGCTGTTTCCTGATGTCCTGTGGGGTTTTCAGGAACCTGAGGTGAGCCAGAGGGGAGATGCATTAACAATGAATGTGTTATATGCTGTGGGGAGAAGTCAAAAAAGATAATGACAAAGAAAAAGGGGCAGAGACCTGAAGAGGAGTTTCTGTCCTCGCTCCTTTTTGATGATGTTGAGCTTGTAGTAGTGCCGCAAAGCACGGGACATTTTCTCATATGTCATATTGTCACGGTTCTGTAAAAATAGATTACACATCACCAAAGGCCAAAGGGCTTCACCTTTTTGTCTCTCCACCTGTGTCTCTATTAGCCTTGTAAGATGAACCCCAGAGACCTGGCCTCTCACCTTGTGGTTTCCCCAGAGACGTGCCAGCCCGTTGGGATCAACCACCCTGAACACCAGACTGTCCTGGTCCTCCCATCTGATGTATTCTTGGTATCGGTCATCACACAACAGCTGATACACGTAGTCCCATAGCAGTCGGCACTCTGGCAACGTTTTAAATAGAAATAAGAATCATATTATTAAAACATGTAGTACTATCATTGATGTGGGGTATTTAAAGCTCTATTAAGTAAATACCCATAATGAAAGAGATCATGTCAAATACAACATTTTCAAATTCTACTCAATCTCATGACTGTAGGCTTGCCCATGTTTCTATGCCACTTTTATTGCTCAATTAACTAAGATTTTTGCTATTACTGTACAAGTGAAGAAAATTACTTATTTGAATCAACCCCCACTGCAGCTTTTTGCAGTGTAGAGTAAATTTCAGTTCATAGTTTCAGGTCTGTTAGTGTGATTACTGTATATGGACCTTTGGTTCATAGACAAACTCAAAGTGAAATGGTTGAAAGCTTCCAAATAAAAATGTGGTTGTATAACATATATGTCACAGCAAGTAAAAGAGACACAGATATTTCTCTTAAGAGGCCAAAATCCAGGGCTACATAGTGAGTATGATATTTGAATATTGGACTTAAATGTGTTAGTTGCTAGGAAGAGGACTCATTGTATTTTTAAAGGCTTGTTTTTTATAGAGCTTTTCTACCCCCTACTGGTCAAAGTTAGCTTGATGCAGCTTTGAAATGTCTTTAATTTTACTGCAGTATATCTGTGAACTATTTTTGGGATTACATGTATGTTTGTTTTATACATTTTCAGAGTGAACAGAAAAACACAATAATACCTGGGATGCGGCCATTAGCTTTGTGCAGTGGGCTCCTAGGCTTCTCCCGGCTAGACAGGTTGAGGGGCTCCTGAATGATGCCCCCTGTTTGGGGAGGACACTGGACTTTTTGGGGGGGAGATGTAGAGACAGCTACAGCTATCAATTTAAGAAAGCGAGAGAGATACAGAGACAGAGAGATAGAGGGACAGATAATCACACATCACAGTTAATAATGAAAACTGCTGCCAAATGTGGTATAGTAGTTTGTTATACCCACTACTATGTGTGAGAGGAGCAGGATAAGTGTATAAGATCAAAGGGCGATCTCTGAGTAGGGACATGGGCTCTGTCTGGCTGCTCGCAGTCGTTACAACAGCTGCCGACACTGCAGTAGTGAAAGCGAGGGAAACTGTGAGAAAGAAATATAAGGAACTGTGACAAAAAGCTAAACTGAAAGCAAAAGTGATTTTACAGTCGCTCAAAGAGTTTATTTACAATAATGTGTGTATCAAAGACTAATGCAATATTCAGGAGGCCATTTCACTAATTGCGTACAGTGAGTAAAATAAAGTCATTATTTTGGACTCTGGAGTTATAAGATTATTGGTTTCCAGGTAACTGTAACACGCCCACTGGCATGCATCCTACTTCCTAGAGTGGAAAGCCCCTGTTTTATGGTGGGGACAAAAGAGGAATGCACATGTTTGTATTGCTCTATTTAAGGGTAAAATGTCATCAACACAAGTGGAAAGCAACAAAATACTTGTACTGTACTTATGCACAGTTATGAGATGTTGGTACTTTATTGCAATGTGACAAGGAAATACTGTGATTTTTGCTTCTCTGTGTTTATATAATGGGTATGTTTACAAATAAATTTTTAAAAGCAAAACACAGTACATTAAATATGATGTATTGCAAACTACCAAAACAGCACATTATCTAATGAAACTTCTCAACATCTGAACCAGGTACTACATGGCAATTTTTTATTGTCTACTTATTTTGCTACCATTACTTTTGCTTGACTTTTTAAATGCAGGTCTTTTTCATGCCATTTGACATTGTGGTTACTTCCTCATACACGTCCCCACATGTATAGAAAAAGTGTAGCGAAGGTTTAAATTTGAGCTTAATTTAGGATTTAGAGTTTGGGCATAGGAATGAAAAAAACATCAATGGTTATCCTAACACTTACAGTAAAACAAACACACTGTATGAGATAGCACAAATTCCCGTATGACGTGTTTGCACATGCACATGTGGCTGATCAGGAGGTATTCAGACACACAGTCAACAAGGATAAGCAAGATTGATTTAATACACAACAAACTCAGTCAATCAACTGTGTGTATGTGTGTGTGTATGCTTTGCACTCTATGCAGCCTTGCACTATGTGTAGCACAACCTTGTGGATATAATGCATAACAATGTGACCTGCAAATTACCTGAATCTGACAACATACTAGTACAATAAAGTAGAGTCTGACTGAACCTGAATATACATCATGTTACTGACCTGAAGTGTCCTGGACTGTGGGAGGTTGTGGCTCTTGGACATTATGGGCAGGGACCAGGTGGCCGACTGTGGTCTGGATGTGTCCGGTTGCCAGGGAGGGAGACGTATTTAGGGGGTTGCAGACCACACTCCTCCTCTGCTGTTTTACACACTGTAGGATCTCATACAGGACATCACCTGTAGGAAACAGGAGAAAGGGAGTGCCTATGAAAAAACAGGCATGAAAGCAGTCAGCACACCCTCTTTCTGCAAACACACTCTACCTGAGCTGGGGCAGCGGTGTCTGAAATCTTCCTTTGTGAGCAGGCACAGGGCTCGGCCATTCATCTCAAAGCACCCCTTCTCAGGCCGGCGCAGCGAGTACTCCTTCTGAGCCCAGTGGAGCCAGTGGGCAACATCATCCTTATCCCACAGTGATGGGTTTATTCCTAGAAAATAGATTCAAAAACACACTCATAAGCTTTGCAAGTGGAAGGTGCTCAACTACTTTGTTGCAAGTAGGTAACTTTCAGGACTTTGACTCACGCAGCCGTCCAGGTAGATGCCACAGATCTTCCTGAGTGGGAGGACTGGCCAGAGGAAGCTGGTTAGGGGCTGAGGGATGCCCACTAGGAGGAACGTTGACTTGCCTTGTAAGCATTGAAGGACTGTTTGCTCTGTTTTCTTGCTACAAAACATTCACGTTTATGCACACAAGTACACCCACACAAATAAACACAAACACAAACACGAACACACAAACACACACACAAACACACACACAAACACACACACACACACACACACACACACACACACACACACACACACACACACACACACACACACACACACACATACACACACAAATGTGTTACAGTCTAGAAACAGAGTTGGTTAAAATTAATTGGTTTTCAATAAACAATTGTAACTAACATGATCAGAAAAACAATCAGAATCTCCTCTGTGTGCTTTTTAAGGCAACACATTAAACGGTTTGCAGATGAGAACAATTTACCTTGACCAAAGGTGACAGGGAAATGTTCTCCATGGAAAAGTCCTTTTTTCGATTGTAACAAAAAAATAATTTAATTTACTTATACGCGGACTTACAACTCGCCCAATGACTGAAATAAACTTCAGGTTAAACCTCCCTGAACTCCATTTTAAGTAAAGACTTCATATTACTTTCAAAGAAATAAAAAGTCTATTTTCACATTCGAGCCTTCCGGGAAATGAAAACGAAAGAGACATAATCCTGGCGGGGGGTGTGTACAAAACAGGCTGATTGGAGGAAGCTGCCGCAGAAGACATTTCCACAAACATTTGACGGCGATCCAACTGCGTCTACTGTAGAAGTGTTACATCAAGAGTATGGGAAACACATAATTTGTTTAGGTGATTTTCATACTTCCATTGTCTTGAACGTGAACATAATGATAGATAAAAAATAATGAGAACCATTTGTTATAAATAAAAGATGCAGGCAGAGGGTTATTTAAAAACAGAGTGAGTGTGGATTGTGTGCATGAGCAGCGCCTGCGTTCATGACACACACAGTCCAGAGCTCCTCCTCCTACAAACAGGAAGATAAAGTTTATCACCAGCTGCAGCTACAGTGTCACCAGTGTCGTACTGAGCCACAAACGAGGTGTGTTTATCCAGGCAAGTGCCGTTTAAGAGACCTATTCTCAATAATGCAGCCAGTATGTTAAAGACATTCAGTTTACTTTACGCCAATGCGACGCCCACAACCGCAGGGCTCATATCCTACCTGTAGGAAAAATATACATTCACTACAGTCATCGACCACTTGGGAACAAAATTAGAATTAAAGGAAAATTCTACTTCATATGTAGGCGATGTATGTATACAGGCGTTACTTATAAAATGCTTGGTAAGTGTCTATCCACTAGAAATGTGCTGTCATGTGCGTTAAGACCTGACCATACATTTTGAAATACCTGCAGGAACATTACGACGGTCCTATTGTCAGCATAAAATATCCCTCTGACTGGAGAGAAAGCTTAACTAGGTCTACTACTGGTTGTGCGCAGAATGATTTGTATAACTGTAGCCTATATGTACATATATGTGCATGTTAAAGTGTTGAAAACTAGTCTATTTTTTAAATTAAACTAGTCTGTTTTGTTCAGTCACTCAGCAGATTAAACATTAACTTAGTGCAAGAAGTTAAGGTGAGCAGAGTCCAACTCAGAAAACACAAAAACCACTATGAAAGTTTTCAACAGAGAACGGTTTTTCACCTGATCCCTTGATCTTTTATCTGAGTCATAACTGTCATCGCTGCTGATTACTTAAAGATCTGACTGAAAATCCAAAACATTTGTTTTAATTTGAACAAATTGAAAAAGTAGGATTAAAAAAGCTCAGTTATGTTTGTTTGTTTTGTATGGTTTTGAGAAAAGAGTCTGGTTGTAGCAGCTATCGCATAAATGTCAAGATAATGATATTGCCATAGGACAAGTGCTTAACATTGCCAGGATTTGTAAAATATAGGGTCACTGGTAATGCTGAATGTTAAAATGATTTGTATTGAAATTCGTGGTTGTAAATATCTGAAATAGTAATGTAGCCCCTAAAAATGCCCACATCTTTTTATCATATTTCTCCAGTGATGTGGGCTGAAAAAGTTGGGAAACAGTTGGGCCACCCAACACGATCAGTGGCAGGATGGCTGGTCAGTAAGTTTCTCAATATACGGAACCGGGTCCTTGAGGAGAATGCCGTGCAGCTTTGTGGGATTCAGCCTGGAGACACAGTGCTGGAACTGGGTCACGGCCCAGGTCTGGGTCTGCAATCAGCAGCCAAACTGCTCACAGAGCCCGTAGGCCACCTTATAGGAGTGGATTACTCAGAGTTCATGCACCAGGTGAGGTATGAATACTGGCATAGTGGATTAAGTTTTCAAGTTCCAGTTTGTTTATCACATACATGTGTTGAAGTTTTTTCGAAAACAGTGGCTTAAAAGGACAAAGCAAAGCCAAATCTGCCCAGCAAACTGTAAGCCTTTCTATGTGCAATGAAGAGCTCCCTAGAAACAATAATTAACTATAGTGAGGCAATATTGTATTTGAAAGGGGAACATTTCTCAATTTTAGAATAGTAGCCTATTTCTCAATTTCCCCCTTTACAGATGGCTAGTGAGCATATGAAGGAACTTGTGGCCAGTGGTAAAGTGACCCTACACCACTGTGATGTTGCAGCAATGCCTCTGGCAGACAGTACTGTGGATAAAGTCTTTCATTGTAACTGCTATTACTTCTGGCCTGACCTCAGGGAGGGAGCCACAGAGATACACCGGGTAATGAAACCGGGTAGGTGATGACACTGTAATACAGACTGTCCTGTAAGGAACATTGGTCATGCAAATTAAAATCTCTCAGATGCTCTGGTGATTTAATACTTTAGTCCAAGTTTTGACTGTCTTTTTTTTCTCGCCCTTGATTCCACCCAGGAGGCCTGATGGTGACAACACTGAGGCTGTTCAATGTGGCTACTATGGCAGCAAAGCAAGTGATGCCAGGGGAGAACTGGCACCCGGAAGCCTACATGGCAGCTTTGAGAGACTCGGGTTTCACTGATGTCAGAATGGAAGACAAACAACACAAACACATTACTTTTCAGGCTATCTATGCCACTGCCTTAAAATGAGAGTGTATTAAGATTGTGAGTTTTTTCGACCTAATTTCTGTGATTATGAGGTATTGTATGATCACTTTGGTTTTCACATTGTACCTTTTGAAGATGGAAATGTGTTTTATAATAATGATAACATGATCATAAATTGCTCTCTTCTGGCTGTAAGTTGTTTCCTTTGTTTGATTATCTTCTCAGCTGGACCTCCCTGTATCATAGTACTTTGTTGAAATTTTTCTGGATATGGGGAGAACTTGAAGTAGACCTGAGCATCAGAAATACATTATAATTTATTCTGAGAGCTATGGTTGAAATATCACCATATTAACAAGGGAATTTTCTGATATATATACATCACAATATAATAAATACATGCAAAGTCAGTAATATTCCAGTCTTACATGTCCAATTTATGAGATCAAACTCTTTGTATGTGTAAAACAAACCCTTCAGTCTTTAGTTTTGTTACTGGAAGCTAGAAAGTGCTGTGCTGCTGGCTCACTTGAATATCCTCCTCCACTAGATTGACTTCTTGCATCAAATTACTGTTACTAAAATAAGGTTGAATATTCTGAAGACTTTTGTACTTGATAACAGCACATAGCTTGATGCTTGATATACATGTCAAATTAAATACTGTATATAGTATTACTATGTATATATATATATATATATATATATATATATATATATATATATATATATATATATATATATATATATATATATATATATATATATATATATGATAATTAGATAAAATATACACAAACAAGGTACAAGGCATTAATGAAAGTGCAGAGGACCAATTACAGCATTCCAAATTATAAGCAATTAATTCCGTAATCCAGGTAAGGCATCTAAAATATAGTAATAGTGCATGGCAATAATCCTTTCTTAGTGCCAGTGTTAAACCCTGATCTATTATCTAAATTGATATAAATAATCTAAATATAGGCCTAGACGAATTGGTGAAATATGTAATAGTCTTTAGTTGATGCCATAGACATATGGACTGAATTAGTCCTTATATCTCATTGGAAGCATAAAGACAGTGATGAACGCCACCAAATGACATTTTGTTTCATCCAAATCCAATTCAAAGCGTTTGTATATACATATATATACACACACGCACACACACACACACACACACACACACACACACACACACACACACACACACACACACACACACACACACACACACACACACACACATATATATATATATAAACTGAAAATGTATAAGTTTCATAAATATAGAATTTATAGCAGAGCTGTTATATCTGCATTAGCTTGCGCAGGTGGACCTAATAAAGAGGCCAGATGTATTTTCAATAATGCTTTCAGTGCAACAGTTGGTGGCGATCATGCTCGGGGTGAGTGCCATTAAAACTGAAGAAGAAGAAGAAGCGCGCGGGGAAATCCAAAACAGACACCACGTCGTCTCTCCTCTGTCTCTGCTGTAAAGACAAGCGGCGGTCGAGAAGTGGAAGACAACTGCAAAAGAGGAAGCAAAGTAAGCCAATGTAATTTAATATCGAGTGAACAACATCTTACTTTAACTCCAGCGTTGTTACTGGCCCGAGAATGACATGCTAATGTTTTCATAGCGACACCATTTAGAAGGATAACATATTAATTAGCTAGTATAAGCAGTGGTACATTCGTGACAGTGTAATTTGACGTATGTAATACGTACGCCCATGTTAATAAACTTATAACCATACAACAAATGATTTTGTTCCTGTACCAACTTAATCAATCGATAACCCTAGGGGCAATATCAGTACTTGTTGATATAACTTAGCTACACTCCACTACTCATCGTTTAACAGGATGCAGAGAGCTTCTCGTTTGAAGCGTGAACTTCAGATGCTGAGCACCGAGCCACCTCCCGGGATAACATGCTGGCAGACCGAGGAACGGATAGACGACCTCCGGGCACGTAAGTACTCTCATCAAGGTCCAGGAACTGGATCTAAAACAGGACTAATGCCAAAGGTTAATTAGTAATTTAATAATAATAGTAACTTATTTAGTTATCATTACCTTATATATTTGATCAAAATCATTTAAAAGAATTAATTTATTGTCTTAAATTCTCCTTTTTAATTTTCCTTACTTATCTCCTTTGTAGAAAAAATAATGCCTGTATTTTCTGAAAAGGGGTTTTTATATTAAAAAGAAAAATAAGGTCTTTGGGGAAATGTCTGTGGTCTGTGTTTGATTGACAGCAGCTGGCAGGCACTAGAGTTCTCTAACTTGCACCACAGCTTCAAAGCCTTGGGTAGACAGTGTCTGATTGGTCCCAAATATAGTCTGCAGCATGACAATGACCACAAACATAGAGCCAGAGTCATAAATAACTATCTTCATTGACAAGAAGAAAAGAGAGTTCTGCAACAGATGGTATGGCCCCTGTAGTGTCCTAATCTCAAAGTTATGGAGCCAGATTAAGATTAAATTATGAAACAGAAGCAATTGAGATAAACACAGAAAGTTCTACAAAGATGTTTGGAGCAAGCTTTTATTGAATTGAATCAGTTTGTTTCTGTTTACAGCACTTTGTATTAAGTTAATTGACGAATAAAAACCACTGATGGCAAATATTTTTGAAAACATCTTCACTTAACTTTTAGAGCTTAAAACCTTTGCACAGTACTGTAAATGGACCAACATGATAGTTGCAGGTACATGCTGTTGAATGTGCAGCAGCTGACCAGCTGATTCATAGGAAGGTTTTTATTTTCATTCCCTTCATTTACAGAGATAGTTGGAGGGACAGGAACTCCATATGAAGGTGGACTCTTTTCCCTGGAGATCATGGTCCCTGAGAGGTAAATTTCTCTGAGATTTAACATTTTTAAAGGAGTTCGCTCTCCTTTTTCTTTGCTTACTACTCTGTAGTAGGACTGATCTGCTATTTTCTCTAGATACCCATTTGAGCCTCCCAAAATCCGATTCTTGACACCCATCTATCACCCAAACATTGACAATTCAGGACGTATCTGCCATGATGCTCTCAAACTCCCACCAAAGGTTGTAACAGATTAAAAGTACAATTCAAATAATCTGAAGAGTTTGGATCAAGAAGTGATAAATAAATAAGATGTACCATCTTACAAGTGTTGTTATTTTTCCTGCTTTTTATTTTTTTATTCAGGGTGCCTGGAAGCCATCCCTAAATATCTCCACAGTCCTCACTTCCATCCAGCTGCTCATGGCTGAGCCCAATCCAGATGACCCACTCATGGCTGATATAGTGAGTTGCACTTCATCTCATAATCACACATATAATACAGTACACAGCATGCAATAGCCTAGCATTGATACCGAACACAATCACATTGCAGTGGTTTAATCATTCTTTTGTGGTTTTCCTAACAAATATTGGTATGTGAAGCTTTTGCGGCATTACTTTTATCATACAAGTCATACTATGCTTCAAAAATGATCTCAATTATGCTGTTTATTTACAAGCCAGATGTTTTGTTGAAAGTCAGGGTAGAAATTCTTACCTCTTGTCACAAAAACAGCCTCTTACAGTGTTAAAATCACAGTAGAAAAGCATTGCGAGACTGATCGATTTTGAAACACCACTGTATACATCTGAAGGACATTGTAAAGAAACATTTTTTTTGAATGCAGTCATCAGAGTTCAAATACAACAAACAACTGTTCATGCAGACGGCCAAGAAGTGGACAGAGGAACATGCTGTTCAGAAGAACACGGTAAGTCACTCCGGCATATAGTCGAAGCTGATAAAGTAAAGTATTAACTGTTGTTCATAAATGAAACAGTTTATTCTCTTGAATCTTTTTAAAATTCTATTATATGCTGACTGTCTCTGGTGAAATGTATTGTTGACTCACGGTCTGATTTACTTAAGGTTTGTGTGTGTACTAAAAATGTGTGTAAACTTTACATCACCCACAAAAAAATGTACAAGTTGATCTACTAAAGGCGCACTGAAGGTTGTGTCTTTTAAACGTGCAAGATAATACGCACTGTCCATTTAGTACGTTTCGCAATAATGAATATGTAACATAGGTAGGGCTGGGAAATATATCGATATTACATCGATATCGTGATATGAGACTAGATATCGTCTTAGATTTAGGATATCGTAATATTGTGATATGTCATCAGAGTTGTCTTTTCCTGCTTTTAAATGTTGCATTACTGTAAAAATGTGTAATTTTTTGAACTTACCAGACTGAACCAGAGTTCTAGCTGTTCTGTTATTTAACTTTTACCCACTTTGTCATTATAACCACATTACCGATGATTATTTATCAAACATTTCATCGTGTAAATATTTTGTGAAAGCATCAAGAGTCATCTCTACATTATCGTTGCAATATCGATATCGAGGTATTTGGTCAAATATATTGTGATACTTGATTTTGTCCATATCGCCCAGCCCTAAATATAGGGCGTTTTTACCCCAGTGTGCAAAATACAGGGAGGAGAAAATGCAAATATGTTAATTTAGCACACACATTGTGATTTACCAAACCTGGAGTTAATTTTGCTGACAATAACTGCATCAATAAATAATACGTTTGAAAGGCAGGTATTAACCAGCTGCGTAGTGCACACAGATGACTGCTGTTATTGTGGTGAGGAGGAGATGGAGGCACAATGACAGAATACTCACAGAATCGACCCGTGTTAATATTTTTGAAGTGGAATATTTTTGGTTTTACTAACAGCATTGACTTTGTCACAAATACTCTCCCATATAGTGTTCTTTTCTGGTGATATGTTATTTGCTGTAACTCAATATGTTTGTTAACCTCTACCACTAGAACCTCTAATTCCATGGGGTCAGTTTTCATTTTACATTTGCGGGCTTTCTGCTTGTCCAAGCTCTCCTTTAAGACATGCATAACACTCATTGAAATACTGCTGTCTCCACCTGTTGTCATTTGTGCAGCTATTCTTAGTAGATTACCTGCAAAACGCACACTAACCAAACGTGCAGTCTGTTGCATTGTACACGCAATTTAGAACCCTTTATTTGGGATCTTAGTAAATCAGTGTACCTTGTAATTAAATTGGCGGTTTGTAGTGGTATCTTCTATCCACAAGGTGGTGCTGTACTCCTTTTATAGACTTGAACTTCAGTGCTTCAAAGTGATGCAGGCTGTACAATTTGTGTTTAAATGTGCCCTTAACATTTCAAACTTTTTAGTTTGGAATGTGGAATAATGGCACATGGGCAATGCTGTCATTGTATGAAATAGTTTGTATCTGTCTGTGTTCAGGGAGTCACAGAGAGCAACAAAGAAAATACCCCAGATCAGAAAGCATCATCACGCAAAAGAGAGGCCCTCCACACACAGCAGGAGGAAGAGGAGCCAACAAAGAAAAACTGTGTGTAGTTTGCACCACACTTGTTAGATCCACAGGTCTCTTCTCCAGAACCACCTGCCAGTATGTAAAGAGTGTATTTTAATTTTCAATTCAGTGGTAATACCTTCTTTAATTTACTATGTGTGCATTTGTCTTGTTAACCCTGAATATTGTCATATTTATATGTGGAATGTCCTTTTTTGTCTTATTATAATAATAAAGTTTAGTTTAACATGAATTCATTGTTGACTGTAATATAATACTTACAATGCCTTTACTTCTTGGGCGGTATGAAGGTGTGTTTCAGAAAAGTAGCATAAACAAAGTGGTTGATGTATACAGTATAAAGATAATTTTATTCAAACATATGCTTACCAGTTGTATACAAAGTATGTACATCCTAAATAGCAACACAAGTTGTTTTTTTTTTTTTTTTTTTACAAACTAAGGATTTATTTTTTAACATATAAAATTATATATTTGGTGTTTATCATATAAAAAGGCAGACAAACATCATAAGGCTGTAGTGAGTCAATACCATGCTAGTTCAGAGGTAGTTACATTGTATGTACATATTGCTAGCCTACTCTAAAGTCTGTAGAAAGATAGTTACATCCCATTCAGTCTGTTTGCTTGCCTCATGTTTGACAGTCTCATATTTGAGACAAAACCATGTAAACCATATGAAATTGTACGTGCGATATGTTTCCTGTTGCAATTTACCACCACATGAGTAAGTTTTATAACAGCGATTACATAGGTGCAGAGAAATATATCTGACAATAGCATTTCTATGAATGAAAAATGTTAGCTTACTCTGGTAAAAATGACCTGGCGTGTCTGATGATGAATCCCTTTATTTAAAACAGATCTTAGCAACAGGTTGGAGTTCATAATAAAATAAAACAAACAAACATAGTAGATAACTCCACTTAAAATATAACCGAACAATCTGTAACCTCTAAGCTGCAAGTCTTATTATCACATTTCAGTATAAACATTTACGCTTAGAATTCTACTTGCTCTACCTAAAGTCCCCACGGCTAAACCACTGCTTATATTTTCCATGTAGTTACAGGCTTTGAGTTCAGCTCTCTTTTTGTCATGTGAATCCATGACTGTTACAGTCCACTGTATAGTGTCTGAAATTGTCCTTTATTAGAACAGTAATGCCATATTGTGATGTTTCCTTTAATAGTCTTTATTGTGAAGGGAACTTTTAGGTGCACTCTCCATTTTCAGAGGCACTTTGTTTTGCTCTCATAGACTTCTCTAGAGTACTCTACAGTCTCTGTGTGGACTCATTCTGAGGTGCATGTAGACTGATAACTCAGTACTGGTCTTGCTGCTTCTGTAAGATAATGGCCCTTGAGTGTCCATAGTGTCCCAACTATTCAGACAGCTAACTTGGAGGCTCATGGATGAGAGGTGAGAGAGGAAGTCATGGCAGAGTGATACAGGGGCCAAGTGTTATGAATCACATCTTGATCCAAACTCTTCAGACGTTCAGTGTCGTCCAGGCTCCCTCGTTCTGTCACTCTTTCTCTGTCTCTGGCAGTGGGAGTGGGTATCTGGCAAGGGATGAGAGGAACAGAGGAAGTAGACGAGCAGTGGGAAAATCTGATGGGATCCAGCCGTGGTTGGGGAGAAGACCCCCCACTGTATAGGGTATCAGCATCAGCGAGTGACACCTGTGTCGATGAATCGGAGCAGGAGCTCTTCTCTGTCTCCACAGACACCAGTGAGTCCAGGGTGCGGTCCCGACGTAGCTGTGGATGTGCTTTGGGGCAAGGCCAGAAGAAAAACTGGGAGTGGTCTCGTGTAAAAAGCAGGAAGAGGAGGGGGTTTAGGCAGGCAGGCAGGGGCTGCAGAAGCAGGAGGACTGATTTTAGCACCTCCTCCCCCAGAGAGAGGAGACCCAGGAGGGAGCAAAGGGAAAGGAAAGCTACTGGCACATAGAGGAGGCCATTTGTGAATATTAGCCAGGCAACATGTTTGATCATAGCACAGTCCCACAGGCCCTCGCATTCTCCCCTAAGTAATTCCCAGTAAAGGCGGATGTATGAACCTGTGACTATGAGCAAGCACAGGGTGTTCATCATAATGAGCGCCAAGGGGAAGACCAGGGAGGATGACAGCCGAGAGGTTGGAGGTGGCAGGGGTGAGGGAAGGCAGAAAGGTGAGGACCCGTACTCCCCAACTCCTACCAGTGGGAGACAAGCCAAGGTGAGGGAAAGAGTGAGGCAGAAAAGTGCGCATGTACGTACACTCCCAAGGGATGGGGACTTCCCATAGGCACGGGCACATGTCACACTCACACCACACTGCACAGCCGCCAGAGTCAGCAGCAACACACTTGCCTCAGATGCAAACACCCAGACCCATCCTGTCGCCTGACAACCAGGACCCCCTTCCCAGCGGGCACCATGGTGACCAAACTCTCCCAGGGTTAGAGCATCCACAAGAGCCAGGGTGCATGTACACACACCCGTCAGCAGATTTGAAGCGCCCATGCAGGCCACAGTGAAGCGGAGTGGTGACAGGTAGCCAGGTGAGCTGAAGAGTGACAGGAGCAGGAGGGAGTTTCCCAGGAGAGACACCAGGGAGATGGACCACAAACCCACACGAACCAGCCAGCTGCCCAACAGAGAGTCACAGGGACGGAAAGGACCTGCAGCAGCACAAACGATACAAACTATCAGCTTTAGATAAACAAACCCAATACTGTATTTTGGAGAAAACAGTATGCAAGCCAATTTATAACTTAACAACTTGATCGTATCACTGAAGGTGTATCTTCACATACCTGGTGTAGGTGTGCATTGGACACTGGTCTGTAGTTTGGATTCCTCTATTTCTAGCTGGAACTCCTCCAGGTCGGGATCATCTGGAATAACATGCATTATTAGGGTAAAAAAAAAGGTCCAATACATTTTGGCCAATCTGTTGTACAAGGTCTGTTAGTCTATTTGAGGCTCTATATTAGATTAGATTAGTAGCTTTATTGTCATTATATTGAGGGTCAGACAACAATGTAACGAAATTTAGATAGCACTCCCTGAGCCATAACAACATTTAAGACAATTAAAAACAACTTAAGACATAAATGCATGTTAGATTGTGTGTGGCACTGGCTGTAGGGGGTTGGAGTTATAAGGGAGGTGATCTAACATTCTTTCACACTGAAACACATTTTTGTATAAGATAATAGTAACTTTGGGAAATGTGATCATCGTGACTGGTTTTATAACAATTAAAGCTAAATATATTTGAATCAGTTGTATGTAATTGTTTAATCATCTTTTATTATTGTTGCCTTTTGGTACACCCAGCTCATTTTTATTTTCAGCTTTAATGGTGTAGGTTTAATTGTTCTAATTTCATCTTGATTTTGGTTTATTGGTGTTTATATTTTATGCCTGCCACAGGAATGCATAAGGGTCAACACTCGAGTGTAAATGTGGGTCAGTTGCCAGGTAGCTGTAGTCTCAGTGAGGCTCTGACATGTTTCAAGCAGGCTTATGTCAATAATTAGGCAGTGAGCACAGACATATGGGACTCAGATTTCCATGTATTATTTTACCCCTCTACATTGGGCTTGCACCATGTGTGTTAAATACAGTATGTAAGCTCACACAGATATTGTAAGTGTGTGCTTTCTTACAGTGTGTGTCAGCATGGATAGGGTACATGGCTACAGTCCTCTTGTGCAGGTCCTCATCAGTGTTACTCTGATCAGTGTCCCACTGGCTGGCTGGCTTGTAGCTATCACAGGAACCATACACACAGCACTGGTAGGCATAAGGCATCTCGATCACCCTGTAACAGACAGATGGCCTCAGTAATGTAAACCAGGAAGAATAATGCCACAACAAATAGTAAAACAAATGTGTATGAAGAAACTGCTATAAAACCTTAACACTTGACTTGATATTATTTTTTTTTTTTTTAGCATTGCTACTGTAGTTTAGCGTTTAGTTATTTTTAGAGTATTTACATGAACATTTCAAAGCAACACTACAAATGAAAAATCAAGCAAAATTCCACATCATCGATAGGGAAAATGTGAGTGAAACTGTCAGTTTTCTGAAGTCTGTGTTGTAGATGGTTTTATGCAAGCCTTTACTGTATATATACAGTGCTTTTGAAATGTATTTCTGCCAGGCGTTCTGGTTTGGGCGATGTTTGACAGTCATGCTAACATTGCCACTTGATCACCTGCCATCTCCTATTAATTTGAAACTCACTCTCCATTTTAATTTTACTACACCTTTCCAGGCCTTGAGGGATGTTAATCTTTGAAACAAGAATTAACTTGCTGCTGATAAATGCTTTCTCATTGTCAGAGTTCAGTTCAAGAGTAGCTTGCAGGTATACACTGTAATTAGTCCATTGTCAAACTTGGCTGCTTTTGGTACATTTAAGATATTAATAGAAAGTTGTGAGAGGAAGGATAATTGAGGGGATGGGAAGGGATTCATTGTTCGTTACAGCCACAGGTTACACACCTGGAGCAGTAAAAATGTACTCAGTGTGTTATCATCTTAAATCAGTTTTTGTCAATAAACCAAAATAGAAAAGTTAATATTAGACAAGACAGAAGAGAATGATGCTGGACGGTGGGTGTGTTACCTCATACGGGGGAAGTGATCAGGACTGTAGGCCTCATATAATTCCATATTGCCCCTCAGCTTGAGATGGGTGAGACCCCCCAAACCTGCAACTGGCACTGAGCTAAGTCTGTTCTCAGTCAGGTCCCTGAGACAAAAGACCCCGAAAAAAACAGAAGGGAGTGGGTGTCAGATGAGAGCAAGCCAGTGTGTTTTTATTTCAGGTATTGCCGAGGGTCATCCTCAGTAACAAAAAGGCCTTGTCTTTTAGATTTTTGAACTGTTCAGACAAGGCCTTCTATCAGATTCCCTCCCGATAACACTTCCTGTCAGATGTAGTGGGTTTGCTTGTTTAGCTAGGCATACTTCAACTAGTCTTCACACAATGAATCAGTTTATATTGGCATGACACGAGATGAGTCTTCTGGCCACACAGAGGGGTTTTGCAAACAATAAATGCATATCAGTGATCTCTGTAGACTGCCAAAGACAACTGGTTTTCTGTGGCACTCACAGTCAAGTGCTTTAGGTAATGCTACAGCTCTGACATACAGCTTAACTTTGATTAAAGATACACAAATTCCGCATGTTTTCTAAGGGAGAAGAGTGACACTGCTGAAGGACCAGATGACAATACTAGCATATTTACTCACAGTTTGATCAAAGAGTGAAGAGAGGCAAAGGCATCTGTGTGGATCCAATTGATCATATTCCAGCTCAGATCGCTGACAGAAAAAAAGACAGAAAACTGAAATGCACTCAAGGAAATTGGAATGACACATTGAATGTTGTATGCCTATCACCACTAGATGTCAGTAATGGGTCATAAGTGTACATAGTTTGATCTTGATTATATATAGCCTCACAACCCTTTTGACTTTTGACCCCTTAAAATGAATCAATCTCTTAATTATGAGTTATGAGCAGTTTAACCAGGAGTGATTCTCCCTCCACAAATGTTTCATTTGAATTTTCCTTGGAGTTAGGAGAGGTGTACAACTATGTTGTGCTTTACAAAGAAAAAAAGCAGAGGAAAAACATTTTAGTTGTAACAGATTTATATTTTGTTTTTCTTCTCTTCTATCCCATTCATAATCTGGTGACACCTTGGAGGTCCTGAACCCCATGTTGGGAACCACTGATCTAGATAGTACATTCTCAAGAAAGAAATTTACGAAAATGCACTTACAGTACTCGTAGAGAGGTGAGCTGCTGGAAAGTGCTTGACTCTATCCTCCTGATTTGGTTATGCTGTAGCCCTCTGTTGAGAAAAATACATTCAGGCATACACACTGATTGTCATGCATATGTGCATTTGATTGTGCTGGGGGCTACTACTCACATCTCTTGCAGTGCAGAGCAGTGGTAAAAGCTGGGCAGATCCTCTATCTGATTGTAAGACAGCTCCCTACAACAATACACAATGCACACACACAAAACACACATAAACACAGTGACCAGCTGTGGATTTATAGCGTGGGAAATCATGGGGGTGACAGGATTATTTGAGTCTTCGGGTGAACAGTCAGCTCTGTGAGCAAGGCGATATAGCAGGGCAATAATTTTGGGGAGCTATTGGATTTCATAGCATTGTGATTGTGCAAATGATTGCTTGGGGGCACAACCCTCCACAATTGGGGTTTGTGTATCAGTTTTTGTACCTCTCACTCTCTTCCCCTGCGCATGTTTGTGTGTTTATACTCACAGCACTCTGAGGCGAGGCAGCTGCTCACATAGATCCAGAGGGAGAGCTGAGAGACCAGCCCGGGTCAGCGTCCTATAGAGAGAGAGACAATCCTCTGATCATTGTCGAAGTGTAAGCAAGCGAAAGGATCCCCCAGTCCTGTGAGTCTAACTTGGTCAGACAGGGAGCTGTGTAGGTTCGCCAAACCTATCATTGGCTGGCATAACTAGCTTACCCCTCCCTATTCCATTTCTGAGTCTCCTGTTCTTTCCCCTTCTCTCCTAGAATCCTAAAACATACATATTCTCTCATTTTTACTCCGGGCTTTCTTTGTGTGTCTCTCTCTTTCTTCTCCATATTTCTCTCCACTCTTTCTCTCTAATGTACTCAGACTCCAGGGATTGTATCTCTACCCTCAACCTCAGTGTCGACTCTTTTCACATTCTTTGTTGCTGTATGTGGTGAAGACATACTTGATTAAATAATACTATGCGTGTGTAGTGGTGGGTGGGGGAAACACTTACAAAATTTCCAGGCTGGTGGTTCCTTTCAGATCGGGAAACTCACAAATTTGGGTTGCTCCATTAAGGGAACTGCAGTAGAACAGGGAGAAAAGTGTCAGAAAACTCCCTCTCTCACACACACACACACACACAAACGCATGCATGTGCACACAGACTTTGTCTAACAGCTCATTTCTGCCATCACACTTTTCCTCCAACATCAACACGGCTGTTTTGGCTGTCTCACTAGACATCATAAGTCACACCATTCAACATGTTCTTACAACGCACTCTCCCTTACCACAACAGCACACTGCACAGCAATACACTAACACAACATCATTCAGTAGGCCATTACACATGTCCACTCTCACTGCTAGGGACAGAAAATGATTTAAACAGTGTTTGAGCTAACTTAGTGGAACAGTTTCTACTGACCACATACTTACAGTGTGTGCAGCTTAGGTAAGAATTGGAAAGCAGATTTTCCCACAAACTGGATAGGGTTCTCATAGAAATGACTGCAAGAAAGCAAGAGAAAATTATTTTGGAGATATTCTGATGAATTTGCTTTTGCTCATGAGTTGTGTTATAAATGTTGACATGAAATAGCAATTATGTGTTTATCAAATATGTGCACATTGTAAAATCAAGGATAAGCATTAAGCTCACATGGTTTGGAGCAGAGGGTTTCCCACGAAGGCCCTCTCTGGGATGGCTTTGATATTGTTGTTATGGAAGCCCCTGCAAATATAAAACATACTGTTAGTCAGACGGTCTATCAATATTTTTCTGATTTTGTGTGTGTGTGTATGCGTGTGTGTGTGTGTTTGGAGGGGCGACAGAGTGTGTTTGTGAGCGAGAGGCAAGTCATATGTCCTCATGTTGCACCTGCCGTTGCACAGCTGAAAAACTTTTTTGGACACATGAGATGTAAACACGCACACATACGCTGTATCTGTGACACATATGCACGCTGTGGAACATCTGCTGAAGCTGAGGGAAAACAGTTTGTGTGTACGTGCAGGCAAGCGGGTGTGTGGGTGTGTAGCCAGCACCTGCTTAGGGCGAGAGAGATTGTATCCGAGTGCCACATTAAAATCACTTAACGGGATTACTTGGGATAACGCAACCATGATAGTCATGTTGGGCAGGTGTGTTTTCGTGTGTGTGCTCGTGCGTGTGTGTGCACTTACAGTTCCTGAAGCTTACTCAGTGTCCTGATGGCCACAGGGAACTCCTGGAGATCATTGTAGTTCAAATCCCTGAGAGAGAGAGAGGCCGCAAGATAAACAGTCACGATTACATAAGATATTGAAATGTAGACTCTATGACATGATGGAGGTTTTATTTTCTTGTAAGATAAATCATAATTCATCCATATGTAATATTCTGTGTGAAAGAAACTGTGTCTGATCACAAACGTGTGCATAATCATTTACTCTCCACTCTCAGAAACGGCTAGAGTGTGAATTTTGGATTTGACCCTTCACCTTTGCTGCTCTGACCTGATTATTTAGGTCTGTCTCTGATTAGTTTCCCAGGAAACACAGTATCATAACAACCGTTGCTATAGTTGACACAGCTCATATGCAGGTGGCAGGGAAAGTTTTTTTTTTTGTTTTTTTTACTGTATGTCTTGTCTGTATATGAGTAGCCGTCTTTAATCTAAGAAATTCTGAGTCCCCCCCCCTCCTGAGTTCCCTGGTTTTCTTCAATTATGATGATTGTAAAGACATCTTCTTAAACTCCTCCCTACATCACTGTACGGACATGTTTCACTATTCCAAATTTACCCCTTCCTTATGTTTCTAATGTTCATGATAAGAGGCACATATTCTTAGAGGGTCATATAACGGTGAGGCTATGGAAAGAATCCTTTACATGTTCAGCACATTCATACTGTATAGAATTCCCTTACATGGTCAATACAGTAAATGCATACAGTATATCCATCAGTATTTCTCATAAGCAAAACTGCTGTGAGAGATTAACACCTCATACCAGCACAATCCCCACGTCAGTGACACCTGTCATCTTATCCTGCTGAATCATACGTCTCTCCCCACGCTGACGGCCACAGCACTTTAACACACACTATTCTGGTCCAGAGTGCTCCATCCCTCTTTTTTTCATTCTCTCATTTCCCTTCATCCTATCAACCATGGCTCCCACACTTACACCGTATTCCCTCACACATCCCAGGAAGGGTAATAGCTTTTAAGTTGAGTGATAATCTGGCTATACACTGCAAATGCACACGCAGAAGTACTTGCTGATATGCACACTCATGCATGTGCCCACACACATGCTCATAAAAACACATAATTTTTAACACTTCAACAGGTTGTTAAGCAGCATACCAGAAATGGTGTTTTCATCAGACCACCATGAATTTTGCAGGAGACATGGTCATGCTCTCTCAATTTCTCTGGCTTTCTCTTTCCACCTCTTTCATAAGACTGTCAGTTTTCTGTGGTTTCCATATTGGTGTGCGGTAAGGATCTAGTTATTGAAATTACGGCACGTACACTCCTGTAGCCCCGCTGAGCTATATTTGACCTCAGTGCTGCTAAGCAATTACTTTTACAAAACACAGAGGAATCTGTTGATGTCACTTCAAGGTAATCAAAGAGCAACTTTTCATCTTCACATTCCTGTCGTTCATTTGTTGGTTGTGGTTTTGAGAAACCTTCAAGCACCTGCTGAAATTACCAGGACATTAATCATTATGACTTTACGATTTAGCGCTACGCTTTATTATTCTTTGGCAAAGACTTGGTACCTGAGATTTATAGAAACACATTAATTTCAAGTGTTCCAAGTATCACCACATTGACACACACAAAAAGAAATGAGGCATACACACAATGTGAGTAAATTGATGGCTCTGGGTTATATTACCTTTCTGAGGTTATATCTCTGGGAGTTCCTCATATATCTTAGGGTTATTCTAAGGGAATGTGATTGTTGTAAACATGACCATACAGATTGGATGTTGATACTTGCTGATACTTTGTCATCACAAAGCCTGTGTCTGTGTTTAGGGAAACAGCAGGGGTAGTCATTTGGGCCTATGAAATGAAATCAGTGTTGGGGAGTGTGTGTGTGTGTGTGTGTGTGTGTGTGTGTGTGTGTGTGTGTGTGTGTGTGCGTGCGTGCATGCGTGCGTGCGTGCGCGCGTGCGTTTGTGTGTGAGAGTTTGTGCTTGCGTGCATGTGCGATACTCACAGTGTCTCAAGACTCTGTAAACCTTCAAAACATCTTGCGCCCATGCTCTTGATTTGGTTGTTATGGAGATGCCTGGGAAAAAGGCCACAAATAATTTTCAACAAATCAGAAATGACGCTCTCGAAAAAAGATTTCCACACTGCAGTGATCACTGCTGTAGTTCTAAATCAACAGAACAAATCACTTTCTCTGGTAAGCTGAGAAACTCAAACTCAGGAGAGTTTAAAGTAAACAAATCAAGATGTCACTTACAGTACGACAAGAGCGGAGAGGTTGGTGAATGCATAATCTGGGATGTGTGTGATCTGGTTGAGGGCCAGCGTCATAGCCTGAAGGGAGGGCAGGGAGTCCAGTGCCGTCACTGGGATCTCTGTTAGGGAGTTGTCGTCCAACCACAGGTGTCTTAGAGAGTGAACCCTTCTAAAGGCCCCAGCCGGAACCTCAGACAACAGGTTAGCATCCAGACGCCTGCAGGGTGAGAGGAACTAAGCTTAGCAAGATAATCGCCAAGTCTAAGTACATTATGTTTGCTTATGTGCATGTGTATCCCTGCTTGTGTGTGCATTAGTGGTTGTGTGTCGTGGCATTGAAACACTTTGGCTTACAGGAAGGTTATTATGAGAATTACACATCCTTTATTCTCCCCCTTTCATCTTTGCTACAGCTTTTTAGAAGCTCCTCATTATGATTTATTCCCATGCTAAATAAGCCATGTCTAGGTTCACCAGCACAGACATGTATGAAATGTAAGATGAGAAAAACACAGACTCAAACATGTAGGAACGGTTTTGCCAAGCCTGTTTCATTCTACCTCACTTTATTTATGTTGTGTAAAGTGTTCCTCCCTCTGTGTCTGGAAAAAGGGAAAGACAGACGGAGGGAGGAACAGTTAAAGATGCATCCTCAGCTGTTCCTCCTTCACTCTTTCCATTGGAGTCTTGCTGTCGCCATTAGTTCCTGATGTATCCACCACTCAGACACAAACACAGCCCATTTCAACAGGACACACAGACACACACAGACACACACACACACACACACACACACACACACACACACACACACACACACACACACACACACACACACACACACACACACACACACACACATTTCCTCTCATGCGTGTACTTTCATCTTTTCAACCATACAAAACCTAACAAACCTTTGTCCCCTTCGTGGTGTCTTCAACCCACAGGCAAGAGTGTGACACACACCCCATGTAAATGCACACATGCATACACACTGTCCATAGTGATGAATGATCCCCTAAGGGCAGAGTTGACAAGCTGAGACCACTTCCTCCTGCTATTCTTCTTTCTTTGACCCTTCACACTCATTCATTAATCTCTTTTTTCTCTCTCCAGCCCCTCTCACAATCACATTTTGTTTCTTACATCTTCATTGACGCACTCCCAACCGCTGCAAACCCCTTTGCATCTCACTCCTTAACTCTTGTTCATCTTTCAAACATCCCCCCTTATCAATCTTCCACTGTGGTACTTTTATTCTTGCACTGCAGCTTCTCCTCAGCCTCCTCACCCCTCAGAGGCTTCACCAAACAAACAGCATCATCAAAGTGATATCTGAACTTGAACTCTGAACTCTGGGCTTTTCTCCGGGCTTTTCTCCCCAGGGAAATTTTCCATCAGGAGAGGCAACTGTATACACTGGCAGATGCTCACACACAAGCACACAGAGAAACACCCTTGAGCATACATGTAAATACAAATGGATGTGTGTGTGTGCACACACAAACAGCTTCAAGAAATGTTCATCTTTTCTACTTCCTGAGCACATTCTTTCGTCACTAAACATCGTCCTTCCATCGTGTGTGCTCTAACTGTGGACATTGTTTGTCCCTGACCCAAATCACAGGATGAAAGCTACGGAAGACTGGTCTGTTCTCCAGGGCAAAATAATAATTGCTCCTCTAGGTGGACCTGCCAGGCCTCCCGAAGGTCCAGACAGAACCAGGAATGTTCTACAGAAGCCAATAAAGCAGCAACTATTTCCTGTCTGTCACATCAAAGTCTGAGGTATGATTATGGGAGAGAGAAATACAGGCAGAAAGAGAAAGTACTCTTAAATGGAGATCCAGGAGATCTGTGGACCTGCCTCCACTGGTTCAATTCTCCAGATGGCCAACGTTTTATACAGCAGAGAAGTTGGAGAAGCACATTTCACTGCCATTGAGTCAAATCTATAAAAACAGATTTAGTGTTGCTTGTGGAACTCATCAGTGATGATTAAGCTGCTTAACCTGCGGGCCGGGACCCAAAACACGTCTGCCTAATGATCGCACCCAAGTAAACAGCAGCACTGACAGCTCTGTGTGTTGTAATTAGCCTGTTCCAAATGGTGAGACAAATTTCTTGACTCTGTTTCAGTTCTGTACTGACAAAAGGATTCTTGTCTGAGGTTAAGTGATGATTTATTTTGGATGAAAGCCTCCTTCATACATTTATACCAATTTAAAACCCATGTGCTGACTCAGAAGCTGTCTCTCCTTTTTTCTTTTTACCTGATGTGTTTTATGTCAGTGAGAGGCGCCGACAAGCTTCACTCTCCAAAGCCTTTCAAGTAATCTTACTCTGCTGGGCTTATCATTACTGTAATGACAAGGTACGTCTCTATACACTGTCTCTGTGTGTCTATGTGTGTTGGGTTTATTTTTCATTTCTTGAGACCATCTCTATGAGAAGCAAATGAGGGAAGACCACACACACATACACACTGACTAAAGACAAAGACATCAGAATCATCATGACAGTAAATTGTGAAGTCATGCTTGCACATACTCACACAAGGACAGACTGAGCCAGTGACTGCCTGTACAGTGTGTACACATGTGTGAGTGCGTGTGCAAACTTGGTGATTGTATTGAGGGAGAGCATGCCTGCTTTATACCAGACGAGGAAACATTGTAGGTGGTAGAGGAGTAACATGTGTACGCCCCTCCTACATTACAACTCCAGCCATTTGTGTCTGTGTGATGAAGGAAATGGCTTTATGGATATTTACAAATAATTATTAATTTGGAAAGAGGGGTTGTGGAGTACATATGTGGTATAAAGTTGGGAGAGACAGGTCGGGGTGAGGAATTACAGATGAGGTGGTCCACATGCACCCGCCCAAACATGCACGCTGACACACACACACACATACACATACACACATGACCCCACAGATGAGACAATTAAGCCACCAAACACTCTCATTAGCCAGGGGGATAGCGGTGTGGGTGGTGGGAGAAGAACGAAGGAGAGGAGCGGAGGAGGAAGAGAGGGGGAATTGATGGAAAATGGGGTTGTTTCACAGCTCATTGGAGATGCTCTCCCTGGCCTGCAGTGTCTGCTGTTTCCCTCATGGCTTCCAGATGCTACCATGAATTGCACTGACACAATCAGGCTGTGACTCCTACCGTCAGGCAGTACTAAATGCACAACTATTTTAGCCGCCGTTGGGGTATGGTCTGTAATATGTCAGTGGTACTCTATACCTGCAATGCGGTTAGATCTGAGATGTGTGGGTGGGTGGCCATGGGATGTTTCAGTCGTGGCTGGATGAGGTAGACCAGCATGATTAGGTTGGGTGTGTGTATGTGTGTTTGTGTGTGTGTGTATGGAAGAGAGTGACTCACATTGACAGCAGGTTGGGTAGGTCCCATGGTGCATCATCAGGAAGTCTTTCCAATTGGTTGTTTTGTAGCATTCTGAAAGGCACATACAAATATTAGGAATATTAGTACAGTTAAATACAGATTTGTAGATGATAGAGTGTATGTGGTGTGCGTGAGGTCACATCAAGCAGAACAAATAATTCCATAGTGAGGGAAATCTGACACAAGAAGGAAAGGGCCAGTGAAAGCTTGAAGAGAAGCAGAGAATGAAGGGTAAAGGAAAAGAGAAAGAGAAGCTCCTTGGGTGGCCTGCTGATGTCATTCTCAGAAGAATGGAGCAAAAAGTGAGGAGGAAGTGGGGAGCAAACAATAGCCCTCTCTCTTTCCTCTCCCTCCTTTGCTTTCTCTGTCTTTAAAGTTTTTATCGTGACCAGTCGTTTGACATTAGTGCACAAGGTTTATAGTCTCCAGTGTGTCGTGTGAGCAGTACTGTTGTGCCTTTATCATGGCATCATGGTGCCACAACAGTCAGAACAGTCTTTGTGAGCGTGAGGCCTTGTGTCACAACAGTTAATCTGAGTTTACAGTAAAGTTATTATAATAGATGCATTCTGTATCTTTATTCTTTGTGACCATGAAACAACTTTGATGCCTCTGTTGTATGTTTGAGATCATGTGCAAAAGATTGTATTGTATTTTAGCATTGTATTTCTTTGTTTATCCTCTCATTTATATAGCTATATGTTATATTCTGGATGTCAGATGTTTTTTTAGGGTAGTGTATTTCATAATAATCCCCTATGTAAGATTCAATGATTGCTTCAGTGCATAAAAAGTGCTGCTCAGGTTTTGAAAGGATCAGTGAAATGTTTCCACAGGGATGATGATGCCATGATAAATACATTGAATTGAGTCTTTTCCTGTTTTAAAAAAAAATCCCTACGGGGAGCTTCGCTGTACTTCACTCTGGGTTCATAACCTTCTGTGAGTGTATGTGTGTGTGTGTATGAGAGTCAGCAGGGACTTTGCGGTTACCCTACACAAGGTCAGCGGTCCATTTATGTTTGACACAGCCTGGGTTTAACTAATACATTGAGGAAGGAAACCGACAGCTCATCTGCTCTGAGGTCAAACAGACCGTCCAAAGTTTGCTCGGATGTTATAGTGCTTGCAGACGTGCATGAATTCGGAATATGTGTGTCCTTCCGCAGTAATGACATAATAGCCCAGGATTCATGGCTAGTTCACTCATTCTGTCCTGGTGAGTTTCACAACACAAGGTGAAAGAGAATCAACTGTGCCTGGTAATTCCCTAGATTCCCTCAAATTACAAACCACAATTCTCTAGCTAAGTTTATATTATGTGGCAGGGCTTCTCAAACTTTCTCATTCCAAAAGGAATTGAGTTGGTTGCCAAGGCTCATGAAAACCTCCTTAATACCCTTGTCTCGCACTCACTAGAAATAAGGCCACAACTCATTAGATGCCGCACTCACAAGTCAGAAGGTACTATGGTTTTTATGGTTGCTTTGCACTTTTTTATGACTTAATACTTAACGGCAGCATGAACAGTTGGTGGCCATGCATCATAAGGCAATGAACACACTGTGAGAAATGGGGTGTTAAGAGAACAGCTTCAAATGGCGTTTTAAGTGATTTCTTTGTCACTTGATGTAATCTTGGTGGGTAGTGAGACTGGGAGGTCCCTGTATTACACCTGTGTGTGTGTGTGTGTGTGTGTGTGTGTGTGTGTGTGTGTGTGTGTGTGTGTGTGTGTGTGTGTGTGTGTGTATGCTTGCAACTGAAACAGGGCTTGTTCAGATATGAAGGAACTGCAAGCAAGGCAGGTCTCCCCCAGCCCATAAACTTTAACTGCAGTTAATGATGCGTGGCCTGTGTGTTTTATTCAAGGCGGGAGCACAACTCCTTTCCCCCAAAAGGCTAGATTGGAACAACCCACCTGTGAGGAGGACTGAGTAGGATAGGGAGAGAGAAAGGGAGGGATCAGGAGGTTACTTACAGAACTTTGAGGTTGTGGAGGCCCTGGAGAGCATGGCCTGAGATATACCTCAGCTGATTCCCTGAGATACGCCTAGGAGAGAAACAGATCAAAAAGGAGAGAACAAAATGTAAAAGTGAAAAATGAAATATAAGCACATACACACAAAACATTTACAAATCTCGTAAGAGTTTTGCCTTTTGCTTTATTCTATGTTTTTGGATCGAGCTTCGATATGACCTCATCCTTGAGTTCTTGCTTCGGGGTTACTGTTGGGGCAGTATGCAAATAACAATGTTCTATTCCCTTCAGTGTGGTTGCTATTGGCCCAAAGCACACCCTGAAACCTTAACCAATCCTCGGAGCTCTGATGAGTGAGTAAAGACTGAATTGAATGAGACTGAGATTGGGTCAACAAGTGCAGCGTGAAAGTGTATTTGCTTGTGTGCATGTGAATGTGTTTATGTAGTAAGGTGTATACTACATGTATATGCACATGTGTGAATGTGTGTGCTATTTTCCGTGTCCTTGGGGTAAATTAGGCCTGTTCTGAGGGGCCTTGAGGACAGCGAGGGAGAGAAACCACACACATTCTCACAAGCAATCCAATCAGTTTGTTTATTAAACACAGCACCTAATGGTCATTTGTAAGTGTGTATAAGATGTCCAAATAAATAACTTTCAGTCCAACAAAGTAACTCTCAAGGTCACAAGCTGGAAGCACAGTTTAAACACAGATTTGGTCTTCACAGCTCGAGACCACCCACTTTTATTAAACACAAGCACACGTTAAAAGTTACTCATTGGCATCCTCCTCCTCCTCACACCGTTGCTCTACAGGTGACATTTTCCTGACATTTCAGCCTCATGCTAAGCAGCCTGCATCTGGCTGAGTTGTACGATCACTGCCAGAATATTGAAATAGTGATAAAGAGCGCTGCCTGCCTTTCTAAACCAGTATCATTCAGACGGGAATTGACGAGTCCTCCCAGCAAACTCTGAAAACTGTTACTCATGTCAACATGTCTAAGTCTTAATACTGTGCATTGGCAAACCACACAACTCCACTCAGGCCTGCCAAATCTCACACTCAGTCCAGTTTAGAGCTCATATTTATTAACACAAACCACCCCCACACATACATATCGATCGGCATAATAGAATACAAAATGGTCTGACAGTTACCCAAGCTTTTGTGGTGCTATTTAGTCATGCCTTTCAAACCACAGTCAAATTAATTATTATTTTGAGATGAAGGAGTTAAATTTGCTGTTTGATTTAGTAATCTGATAAGACATAAACGAGCTGAACTACTTTAAAGACACGTCTGATTTTCATTCATACAGAGGCCTGTGTGCTGCCCATTCATTGTCCCTTGGAGGACGATAGGTCTGGTACTTTAATCCCATTTCAGTTTCCGCTATTGCACAGGCTTGTCACCAGGGACCATTTCAATAGCTACTTTTCCAGAGGTAACTGTTTCAATAGGCCTTGCTGAGGTCCTGACACCAGTAAAATAGATCTAAGCCTCTTTCTGCAAAGACCCTTAAGTGCCCTCTTTTGGTTCCTGTTCAAATGCAGTGATTAGTTACAGACTCATTGGAAGGGAAAAAAGATATACTGTACGTAGGTAGCACCAAAGAAAAATAAATGTCTCCTCGATGGGGGGACGAGGAGCGCCAGTAATTTAGAGTTTTAGAAAACAAACATTGTAGTTAAGGCCATGATATGATGTGCATGTCCTACTGCCAACCAGCCTTTCTTTATTAGCTGCACCATTGGAGCCAAAACAACATTAGAGTGGAATTGTGCTTTTTTTGCCGACTTCATTTGTCAAATGGATAATTATGTCGAAAGTGAAGATGGATATTGAAAAAGGAAAGAAGTGTTCAGATGTTCTTGATAGACATCAACAGAACACCATGCAGTTGCCATTGACCAACTGTTTCCATGATATCAGTGTGTATTTATGTGTGTACGTGTGTGTAAATGATCGTACATATGAGTGAATGTTCTGCACTTAGCCTCCTAGTCGTTCCACATCAGTCTCATTCTAATGAAAGGCGCCTTGCTCTTGTCAAACCATGGCTCCAACTGTTTTTTCTTTTAATTTGATTTGGGGATGGTTATAATTTTTCTTGGCCCTTGGACGGAGTAGATAAAAATTCCACCTCAACATAATTCAGCTCCATTGAAGTGATTCATAGATAAAATAACAGAGGCCAGTGTAGTATGAGAGAATGTACGTATGGCAAAACACTGGAAGGGGGGCTGCTGGTAATAAAGGTGAGACCACCCTGCTATCATAGCTGATCAGTGAGGGTTTTACTGAAGCATACCAACTGCTGATTATCCTATGTATCACCATGTCTTATTGCCCCAAAATAATAAACAAAAAGACAGAATAAATACCTAGGCTGCATGACAACATCATATTTTGAAGTACTATCTAGGGTAGTGATTGAACATCATAGTGGCAGCAGGGCCAGGGTGGTTGATATGAGCTGATGATGAAAGAAGGAGAGGATAAACAGGCATTATCAGAGGGAGCGGTTTGTGAGTGTGTGGGTGTGTGTCTGTAAGGACAAGTACATATGCATGTATGACCTTTTCCACCCTTAGTCCATCAATAGAAATGCTATCCCTCCTTCAGTTCGGAGGTCTAGCCTGAGGGTCAACCACTTAACCTGGTGTTAACCTTGGAAATTACTGGAGTAAAATATAGACATGTGGAAAACTCTCTCTGTGTGTGTGTGTGTGTGTGTGTGTGTGTGTGTGTGTGTGTGTGTGTGTGTGTTAGTGTGTGTGTGTGTGTGTTCATGTTTGCTAGAGAGAAAGAGACAAGCAAACAAAAACCAATGTTGGCAACACAAAAAGGACAAAAGTTTTAATTGACCTAGATTGTCCCAGCTGTGTGGTGCACCTGGAGTATCAAGACAGCCAAAATCGTAACCCCTTAACTCTCACCTACGTCATACTCCTGACCTATCAGCAGACAATCTTATCACTGAGAGGAAGACAAGCAGGGTAGCGCTGGTCTCCACTCACTACCTCTGACATTTGGATTTTATTTGTACAATAGTCAGAGCACCTGCGAGCACTCTCACGGGGCTGGAGAGACCCAGGCTGAATGGATATTCCAGATTTGGAGGCTACAGCCAATGATGAGATCAAATTTATCAGATTTTCAGACTTGAGCTGATAAGATGCACTATTGGCACGCACGTTTACTTAAGTTGGTAATATTGTGCGTCACAGGAGGCACAGCAAACACTAAGTAGTAGTGGTAGTAGTTGTACCTGTCAGGTCACTTCTAATGGACTGATTTCAGCTCTGTATTTAGGATGTGAGTGATTACTACTGATAATGATAAGATGAAAATGAGAGACTCAACCCAAACGGTTGATTATGAGCAGAGTCAAAGAAAAAAGGCAGAGTGAAATGTGATCTCCGGAGGTACGAACAGCATGAACTTTGATACAGTTGATAGGTGGAAGATGCTTTAGCCTTCTGAAGTGTTTTTCGGAAAGGGCTTTCAGGGGGACAGTTTAACCTGAAACCACCTCTGCTTGTTCCAAGTTGCAATTAAATCAATAATTGCCAGCACTACTTTGATATTAGAGTGGAACATTTGAAGAGAGAGGGGATGTCTTTGATATTTCAGGTAGATGAGTAACCAGTCTCAGAGGCTGTACCTGAGTGTGGGCAATGCTGCCCTCTCATTAATCCATAGACACGCAGTCTGCTTCTCAGTCACCTCTCTTCATGCGCCGTCTGACAGACAGTTGCGTGCAGGTTTGTGTGTTTGAATTAAGAGGCTATTCAATGATCAAAGTACTAAATGAAGGCTTAATAAGAGGGAGCTGAGAGCAATAGAAGTTGGATGTAGTGAAAGGGCTGGAGGGAGGGGCAATAAACACGTAACATCTTATTATCAATATTAATGCCGCAAAGAATCAAAGGGAGGTTTAGCCTGGCGAGATTTGCTGCCTGCTTTATGAATTAATTTAATCAAATTGTATGAGGTTCAAAGGGATTAATTGTTGAGTTGTAGAGGTGAAAACTTAAGGAAGAGATAAGAAGCAACATGATACAGTTTATGTTTATGAGCAGCACTTCTGAAGGATACTGTGTGTCTCATAAGATTTTGTTCCATTCCTTGCTTCAGTGTTAAACAGGATGAAAGCTTGACATCTTGCCACAAGCAGATTTGTATTGGTTTGTGAATGTGGAGAAAGCCAAAAATGGAAAAAAAACTAGAAATATTATCAAAGGCAATGACTACAACTTGCAATAGCCTGCAGTAAAATGGAGATGGGGGGCTGTAGAAATGAATTGGAAAGGAGGGAGATAGAGTGAGGGAGGGCAGGCAAGGAGGTAGAGCCCAACATCAAACAATTTATCATTCTACCAGTCACAACATGCCTGGCCTTTGCCTCTCCCTGTGCTACCAACAAATGCTGTAGACCCACATCAAAAGCTCTCTCTCTCAAACCGACCGCGTTTGTGTTTAGGGCCTTGGTTTGTTTTTCTATGTGCTATAAGTTGTTGTAATTGCAATGTGTTTACCTTAACCTGCCATGCTTCATCTCTCTAAAACTTCTAGACAGGAATGAATGTCAGAAATGCGCTTCTCCCTTGGAATTGTCTCATCGTCTCTCCAGAAATGGTCAGCAAGCTATAAAAAATTGCTTTAGGGCAAGAACATCCTCCTTGGAAGAATTACAAAGCAACAGAACCCCTCCATAAAGTGTCAGAACATGAGAGCAATACAGAGGAAGCAAGATCAACTGGGCTATAAAACACTGGGAGGATTGTCTCTGGACAAACATTGCAGGTGGAGCTATGTCCAAGACCCCCGCCCACTGTTCCCCAATGCAGGCAAATGTCAGCATCAGTGTTCAGTATCAATCTGCAGTATGTGGTTTTGATTATTATGCCATCAACAATATCTGACCTTTACCATTTTTACAACGGCAAAAGTTCGACTCAGCTATCCAATAAATGACAGTAAACCAAATTCTTAAATTCAGTTCTCAAACTTCAAGTTGTCACCTAACTCCATTCTACTCCTCGGATTAGACAGTTTGACTGTGACTCAAAGTCTACTGAAGAGTTATCCAGATAACCTTTTACTTTCATGATCATTAGTGCATGCCTCACAGGCTGCAGCTGCAAGCATTAGCAAAGAAAACTGTGGACTGTTCAAACACCCAATGCAGACACACACACACACACACACACACACGTACCGCAGGCTTCAGAAGTAAAAGAATCAGGTGAAGGCTGACGTACACACATAATCCCCCACAAATCACGACACACTATACAACCGCATACGCATACACACGCACACTCACACCCTTGGGGCACATCTGTGGTGAGCCTTTGTCAACCCGAGACTTAGCCGAATACTGCTGAGTGGTCAGATCAGATATCGGCCAGGTCGACCGAAAACATGCTCAAAAAACTTTCGGATTTTGCTGCGGAATCTGTGCCCTATGAGAATAAAACCAATACTTTCTACTTTGTGAAGTACCAAATTGTGTGTGCAGTACATCAACAATCAAGGAATTTGGCACAGAATGCTGAGGTATCTATCCCCAGATTCAAGTCACAAAATCTTTATTTTGTTAAATTAAATGTTTTCATAGAAAAATGTTTTGTTTGTGTAAAGCCAAGAAAAGTAAGAATAAAAATGTAAAAATAATAACTATTTAGGCACCTAAACTCATTTAATGTATGACACCTATCACAAACCCAGCTGTATCTGTACTTAATGTTATAAACAAGAAAAACAAATCTTTGCTCTTTTCATTTTCTCCAATTTTCCTGTCCTGAAGTTCTTCTATAGTGTGTGTTTGTCTTGGCAGACGCTCGTGTCTGCGTGTGTACTGCTCCTGCTGAGCTGTCCAGCTGAAACAAAGTCAAGGAGGGCAAGAAAGCAGCGGCTTGGATGCTGAGCACAGAACCTGCTCTCTAAACACTTTGAGGACCATATATTCACTCTCTGAGTGAATATCAGGTTCCCTTCACATCCCTCTTTTGTGCAGCCATCCCAGGATCTACTAGTGTATTGCTTCAGGCAGTTTCTTGGTAGGAGAGATCAGAGGCAGGCCAGTGTCATCAATCCCCATCACTGAGATCAGCAGCTCAGGGAATGACTGTTTCGTGTCATGGGTGGCAATAGAAATGTATTAATTGAATGTGAATGATTTTATACTCACAGTTCTGATAGCAGGTGCAGTCGATGAAAGGCTCTGGGCTGGATCTCGCTGATGTTATTCATACTCAGATCCCTAAAGAGAGGAAAGAAGGGAACATCAGAATCAAAGTATCAGTCAATGTATACCTTATCAATGTTCTTTGAAGATACTCAGAACATGTAAATTACAAATGTTTAAAATAATTTTTTTCATGTGGCAATCAATCATCTAGGGTAGGTAGTGGGACACAGAGAGAGGTTAGAGGGTTAGGTAGAGAGGTTGGAGGACAGGGAGATGTAGAAGAGAATTTTCCCCAATGAATCATTGTTGGGCAGCTGTAATTTCCTCCTCGTTCCAATGACTCTTTCTCTTTTCCAGATGTCTCACTCTACCTTCTCTCAGATCTGACCCCTCAATCTCCTTCCATATCTATCTCTTTCCCTCTCCGTCTTTCTCGTTCTTTTTTCCCTCCGTCAGGTTTCTCAGGAGACCACCTCCTTCCTCCTTTTGTTCATTGCTGTATCATAGACACACTCCATTTCTCTCCGCTTCTCTCACACACTTTCTGACGTGAGAGGGTGTGTTGAGGGGTGAGTGTTGACGCAGCTGCATTGCGGTCAAAGAGGGAGAGGTGCAGGATGCTCGGATACATGCATGCACACACACACACATGCAGGCATACAGACACACATACGAAACCTACTTTTTTAACACTTGGACAATATGAGGACAACTTATGTGTCAGCCTCTGGTAGAAAACATATATAACCTTGTGGCCCTAGTCATGTAAGGTCATCTCTTTGATAAACACAATGAAAGCAAGGAGGAGTTACGTCACCCCTTCTTTGCTTTCACAGCCCTTGGGGTCTTGCATGAGTTTTGAAGAGTGAGGCGCATACATATGTGTGTGTCTGTGTGTGTATGACACTAACCATTGCTCATAAAGCCAGACCACCGGGCTAGCAAGTGTAAACTGTGCTCTCAGAAGCCCTTCGCAGTTGGGAGTTTTGACACACTGGCTGTTTGTTTGTCAAGTCAGCCAAGCTGACGGGGAGCTGGATGGATCTATCCGCAGGCATGATCTATATTCAGCTTCAGGGGAGATGTGGAAAATACACTGCACAGCAACACTCTGGTCCTCAGATTTGGGCATTTGAGTAGCCATATTTAGCAGTTTGGTACTCTGTCAAGGATAACATTTAATAGGAGAATCTAGGTTTCTTCACTCTCACTGTCACTGGGTGTGAGGAGGAATGTTTTCATCATGTGATGAGCTTGCAACGTTTACCTAGTCGTTTCACTATAAGATTTTACAGGTGAGATAATTATGTATGCCTTTTTACAACTTCTGCTGACATTGATTCTTTTCTCTATAAAATACATGTTAGTTTGCCTGCATGGGAATTTCCTGTTATGGACGCCCCCCTCCTGGGAGGTCTGAGTGCTGAATAGTGCCATCCCAGCTAAGAAAGGTTAAAGGTGTTACTCAAGGACACATAATGATGGTGGGTGCTTTCGATCAGTGGCAAAGGAGAACCAATTTCAGTAATCACATCACCATTACTGATCTTGTTCTATTCCTATTATTTAATGAGCAAGTCGCTGTATTGTTTGTATCTCATGTTCAGCCAGTGGTGGTAATAATAAATGGTAGCAATGGGCTAATAAAAGAGAAGACCCGATCTATCTATCTATCTATCTATCTATCTATCTATCTATCTATCTATCTATCTATCTATCTATCTATCTATCTATCTATCTATCTATCTATCTATCTATCTATCTATCTATCTATATACATAAACATATACATATATGTGTATAATATGTATATATATGTATATGTGTGTGTATGTATATATATACATATATATATTCTCTTCTACATATATTTATATAGCTATATATAGATATGTATGTATGTATTTTCTTCATCTTATTTAGCTTTCAATTTACAGTAAAATAATTATACTAACAACAAAATAGTAAATATGATAAATCTTAAATTTGAAACATTCTTTTAAGTGCACCTCAGCAGCTCCTTCATGGATTTAAAATGTAAAACACTTGAACTTTTTTCTTGAGTAAAATGATTCAGTAAATTTAAGCATATGATCTAATATTTTTTGTGATGACTCCCAACACTGTTATTGGGGGGTACCTCAGGTCTCCATCTCAACAAAAGCACTTTATTGATGTCATGTAAATTATATGCTTCATGTTTGTCCTATTTTTTGGCACAATCTGCGCAGCTTCGGGCAGTAATGTGGGAATGCATGAATACAACAAGTCTAAAGTACTACTGCTTGATTAAAGTCAGAGAGAAATGTAAGTGATAACAGAGCTGCAATGGAGATGACATGGCTAGTGGTAACAGCAGACCAGTTGAAATAATCAATACCAGGTGACATCACTAATGACACAGAGAGAACAAATCACCCCATGAGTCCTCATGAACAATACACAAACACACCTTAATCCTAGTCATTGTCTGTGTACTAATATGCTACAGAGAAACATATTTATTGGAACCTTCAGGAGGGATCATGAAAGCATAGCAACACATACACACACATGCAGGCACACACATCACAAAGCTTCTGGGGATGCGCCCATGGATGGAGACAACTCTCTATTATCTGGTCCTGATTAAAGAAGCCATAAACAAACGTTGTGTGAAGTCCGTAACAGCGGCCTCACTCAGACAGAATAAACACGCAGCAATGGAGAGAGAAAATGTTTAAAAATAAAGACACACAGTGGTGAGTCATGGGGAAAGGTTGAATGCAGCTCAGCTCGGCTGTGCTCTCCAACGAGCTCATTGGGAAGTCAGAGAGAGAGAGAGACATTTCTGCTCTGCAGGCCAAGGCCTCCGCTGACAACTTGACGTATCGTTGGAAGGCGTTGCGCTATGGCTTGTTTTTAAAATCAAATAACAGCTGTGGCTTTTTTAAACCATGATAATTATGATTGATGACTACCACATGTGCATTGTGTCGGCTGGCGCTGTGACGTGCAGATATTTTCAGCGCAAATAAACGGCCGCAAAAGAAATGAGAAAGAGAGCGCTTAAAGATTTTGATGCCTCTGCAGTATATGGGAGTTTCACAATTAGAATTGGGGTTTCTGCGTCCCCATTTTATGGGCATCTCGTATGTGTGTGTGTGTGTTGTGTGAAAAAGAGGGGGACTTAGTGCAAGTATGTGTGTCAGTATCTGTGTCTGTGTGTGCAGTACAATATTTTTTCCATTTATAGGTGGCTGCGGTGTGTGTGGTAAGATGTCTGTCGCTCATTTTCACACCCCTATTGTTTTCCAGTGAGCCTGCAGATGTGGTGGGTACAGTCCCTGGTCGCGCCTTCACCACATCATACATGGACGCTGTTGGGGCATGGAAACGGATTGCTGTGTGGGTCTCTGTGTGTGTGTGTGTGTGTGTGTGTGTGTGTGTGTGTGTGTGTGTGTGTGTGTGTGTGTGTGTGTGTGTGTGTGTGTGTGTGTGTGTGTGTGTGTGTGTGCATGAGGGAGAGACAGAACGCAAGAGACATAATAGAAGCTTATGTGGTTTCTTTTCTTTATTTTTCATGTGAGTATTCAGTAGGGAACCGTCCTGCCCTATCTTGGCCATCACGGCGTCAAGAAAACAGCATGATATTACTTGCAGGACAACACATCTCTCAACCGGCAGAGGCACATGGGCCATCTCCTTCCCCTGAGATCTCTGTGTGCTGCTGAATGATGAACTAAGGACTCTTCAGCAATATACAGAATAGAGCACACAGATAAGGAGACCCATGCTCATCCCTCAACAAACACAGTCACAAATGTGCCTCTTAACTGACTTTATATCCCTGTCCGCTCTGAATCTGCAGAATGACTGACAAAGCCCCCAGTGATCTCTTCTGTTTCCCTGGAGAGGAATTAGATTTTCGTGTGCATGCATGTTATTTTGTGTTTAAGCACAGTAGCGTGTGCAAAATTGAAGTCAATATTGCAGCAATTGGAGTGAAAAAAAGACATTTTTCCATTCCTATTCCCTTCATCGTTCCATGATTTGAAGATACACAATGTGCTCTGATAGATCGTTTAGTCTTTCCTTTCCAAAGTGTGTGAGAGTGTGTATGCATGTGAATGTAAGAGAGGAAGGCTTGGCATGGGAAGAAAGGTAAAGCGCTGGATTTTGACTGTTTTATGCTGTGATTGATAGAGTAACTATGGCAAGGAGCTTGTCTTAAGGGGGGAACAGAAGCATGAAGAAGCAGAGGTACATTTCCATTCATCAGCCTTGGCCCTTTCTCTCTCTCTCTTATGCCACTCTATCGCTCATACTAACTGTCTCTCCCTCCATCTCTGTTTCAAATTTCAACTGGAGCATGGAGTTACATAGTCCGGTAGTTACAATAATGTGATTTATCATATTTCCCCTTCGCCGTCAACAGAACTACTGAAGTATGTTATCAGCTCTGTGATCAAAGGTACTGTGTGTGTGGGTGTGAATGTGCCCCTAGCTCCGTTGTAGCCAATTTAAAACTTGAAGCCTTTCTGACAAGGGCTGGTGATTTAGCGCAGCAAAACAACTGGCCACATCATATGAAAACACTCCTGTTTATGTACAGAGACATACACACACACACGCTAGATCCACCAGCACTCCAACACACTCAAGGCTCCGGGTGGCTTTTGTCCGGTGGATGATAGACCACCCTGGTGAGTGAATATACCCACAGACCGGGACAGATGCGATCAGCAGTCAGGTGTTTGTTTCTAGCATCAATAGTTAAATGTGTCAGTTAGACAAAGCTGGGTAGGAGCAGGCTCAGGGGAGGTAACTTGATACATTTCTCTTTGGAGGATATACATTGTCTCAAAGTAAATCTTTTTTTTTATGAAAGAAATACAAAGAAAATGTTTGTATGGAATCTTTTCATGGAAAAGTTTCTGACATGTTGCTCTAGCATTAAATTGCATGTGTCACATGCACTAGCTTACATTGTTGCCCTTGAGAAGGATGTTTTTCATGACTCTCTTACGAACACACACACACACACACACACACACACACACACACACACACACACACACACACACACTAACATAAGAGCCATACCCTGAGGCCTTCCCTCTCACTTCCTCCTCTGCGCTCACTCTCTTTCTTCTCACCTCCCTGCCAATCCCTTTCTCCTTCACTCAGGTGGAGAATTTTACCAAACAAACAGCCAATAATAACAGTAAGCTCTGTGGCTTTGAAGGTGGCTTATCTTTGAGGAACATTAGAGTAATAGATCTTTAGTGGAAAGCAACAACCAGAGCCTTGCCCAGAGGGCAGGAGTTTTGCATTAGCAGTGCTTGAGCCACACCTTGGCTGTCTTTTACAGTAACTATGACAGTAATGTCTTCAGTCGGATTCAGCCAGTCTGATCCTCTCCGCTTAGTTCTTTGAAACAGTTAAGGCCACGATGAAAGAGGATCTTTTATTCCACACAATGCAACTGGTAGTCAATGCTTGGGTGCCGCCTTAAAGAGGGCCTAAATGGTTGGTGTGTGTGTGTGTGTGTGTGAGAGAGAGAGAGAGAGAGAGAGAGAGAGAGAGAGAGAGAGAGAGAGAGACCAGAATGTGTGTGTACAATGTGTGAGGGTGAGGTCTAAGTGTGTTTGCTTTTTTTCTATCTGAATAGACTGACTGCTTTGGCATTCAGTTTCTCTCGCGGTCACACATGAGCTTGCACACACACACACACACACACACACACACACACACACACACACACACACACACACACACACACACACACACACACACACACACACAAGGGTCAGGAAGGAGGGTACAATGCTGTCCTCCCCTCCTCCTTCCTCTAAAGATGTGTGTTTTTTTTCTCTCTCTCTCCCAGACTTCCTGGGAGGGGTACACTGCCCTTTGTGTCCAAAGGCACTCTCTCTTTATCTTTCCCTCTCTTATTCTTTATTTCTCTCATTCACTGGGCACAAAGAGTGAGGGAGAGGGCGAGTAGAAGTCTTTCACCTGGACAAGGAGGGCCACAGGGAAGACTCGGTTACAAAAGAGAAGAGAAACAGAGAGGGAGTGAGGAAGAGAAAAGACGAGATAACAAGACAGAAAAGGAAGATGCGTCTGTGTTTTTGTGTTCCCATATTTTCTGATCTTTTCCGCTCGCTGTGGTTTAGGGGAGGATGACAGGCGGATGTTTGGGTGGAGAGAACGGCTGTTTAGTCTGAGGCCATGTCATGGGAAACATATTCATGCCCTCTGGGACTTATTCATACCCTGGTATACCGCACACACACATACACACGTGCACATACACACTTTATGTCCGCTCCTTGTCCTCCCACACACACCCTGTCATGAGACAGAGGGGAGGGGGGTGAAAGGTCAAGCACTTCAGTAATGGAACAGGAAGTGTTGGAACAGTCGGAGCTACACAACATACAACTGCCTCCAACATGTGGACAGGACTGACAGGCAGCTGTTGTGGGTAGGACATAGCTTCGGAAAAGCATTCATAGCCCTGCCCATAGTCCACTAATCTGTTGTTTTGGCATGTATATTTTGTCTGACTTTCATATATGTTCTTCACATGATGTGCCACAGAGCATTTTTCATTTCTATGTAAATTGACACTAACAATTTATGGCACATAAAGGAAATGTTTCATGAGCACAGGACAAACACATGCCACTGAAACGTATTGAAATAATCGCAAAAATGTGTGGTAAATGGGTTACAAATTTCACTACTTTTCCACACATCCTGAAAAGGTATCTCTTACAGAGACTTTTTTTTCCTGCACACTTATTTGAGGCAGATTCTCAGCAGTGGACACAAGAGTAAATGAAACCCGATGAGTATTAGTGTCAGGCTCTATTATGACTTCATTTGGTTGAATGGCAGAAACAGGAGGACACTGGATCCAGTTAGAAGACTGCTCAAATCCATTCCTGGCTCACTCCTCCTTTACTGCTTCACTCACAGATCTATGATCAGCTCATCTGCTCCATATATTTAACAGTACCCATGGATAACATCTAGAACTGAACTTAGATCAGCACTTGATGAAATCTTACCCCATACCAATGAGGACATGTGGCTGCTGTTGGTTTAAAGAGATTTAGTTTGGCCTCTTGCCATGCATGTAAAAAGTCCAGATTTCCTCTTTTGCTCCCTCTCAGACATGTAATAGAGATGTGAGTAAGTCTGGCTGCAGTTGCATAGACTCTGCAGTGGCCGAATTCCCTGCTGCCTCTCTTTACAGCAGATGGAAAATACACCTGTGAAGTCCACTTTTAGCAAGAAGTAATACTTATGCCATCATCGTGACCTGACTGCTGTTTCTGCATTCAGAGCAGTTAATTTAACCCTCTGAATTTAACCCCCCCCCCCCCCTTCTTAATTCATCTCTCCATCTTCTGTTTTCTACATCCCATTCTCCACTTTCTGGTCATTTTTATACTTGTCGTGTGCCCTGAGGTGTGTGCACGTGTGTGACATTTAAGTGTGTCTGTGATTGCTTCTTTGTTCCCTTTAGCTAACTCCCATCACAGTGGTCCATTCTGTCAACCTAATCCCTGCTAGCATTGCTGTATCAGCACTGCTCTGTGGGATTCTTTGATGCTGTGCAGGGGGATTGGATAGGGCATTAACCGTCATTAATTCAGTGTGTGCATGTGAGTGAGTGAGTGAGTGTGTGTGTGTGTGTGTTTATGTGTGTGTGTGTGTGTGTATTTGTGTGTGTGTGTGTGTGTGTGTGTGTGTGTGTGTGTGTGTGTGTGTGTGTGTGCAGGCAAGCATAATTGTATATATCGGTCTATGCATGTGCAACGTGTTTCCTTGTGTATATTGTGCACATGGGGGTACTGTGGGTATGTGCACGCACATATGCGTGTGTGTGTGTGTGTGTGTGTACGTTGTTGGAAAGGGCATTAAGTATCATTAGCTCTTACTAGTCATCACCTGCACACTGCCAGCTCCACATGAGCCACTTTAGTCAGCAGGCCTGGCCCACGATCACACAGATAGGCAGACAGAGACAGACAGACCCATGTTGAGGTACGTAGCGGACTTAAAGAGATATGTCCTACAAACACTGCTATGAACACACATGTTAACATTGTCCTACAGTATACTGTATGTTTAGGGTTCATTATTTTCTGTTTTTATTAAAAACTTTGGAATTAATTGTTTATTTGGAATATTAAAGATGGCTAAAAAATATATTTTAAAAAGTCAATGGTAAACCCTGATAGACAGTAAAAATTAGTTTAATCCAGTCAGCCAACCATTCTCATAAATGACAGTTTACACAAGTCATAGGTACACACGTGTACACGTACACACACAAGGACAGTTAGGGACATTTGTCGTGGCCTGGCCCAGGATAGGACAATGCCCTCTCTGTAGTGGAAAAGAGAGGGCTAGTGCACTTGTACAGATTCATGCACACACTCACACATGCAAACATTCCCATGGATTCTCAGGGTTGGAAAGGGGCTTAATAGGAATCTGGGCCGTGCAGGCATTCTGAATTCTCTCAGTCAAAAGCAGCCCTTCACTCCTCATCCACACGTCATGGGCAGCACATTCCAAGCCCCCATGTCATACTTGCGTCACGCTGGTATCACACGAAACATACAGATCCACATATTCAGTCAGTGGGCACAGGTCTGACCCCAGCAAATTCCAACCACTGTTGTGTTTCGTACACATGGGCTCATGACATCCAGGCTCCTGTGCATATACACTCCACTTCCCTTATCTCTACCTCTTCCATCTGAGTTCCCTTCAAGATCTTGTGTCAGTATTTCTTTATGTTTTTTCTAAAGGACAGGATATGGAGCGGTTGAGTGCACTGTGGCCTCTGTGTCTTCTCTGCCTGCCACTCCAGAGGGACTTGTCATTGTTTCCATTGTTGTCCTGTACCTGCCTACCTGCCGTCTGTCCCTGAGCGACATTTAAATGCCTCCCAGGTTGCTCTCAGGAAACCACAAACCGCTGCACTATCCAACACTAACTGCCTATCCCTTCTCTCCAACACCCTTCTGGCATAAATATCACTTTTGTAGCAGGTGAAAGTGGCTTTTTCTGCTGGTGTTCACTGCATGGCCTCCAGGGAATCTAGGAGAGAGCTAAATAATTGACACTTGGAGGCAAACAGTACAGGTTTGCAGGAAGGAAGGACGGAACAAAGGAGGAAAGGATGGGTGGACATAATGAAGGAGAATGGAGAAAAGTTTGAGCAGTAAACGTTAAAGGTTATGAAGCTTTTTAAGTTGAATAGATTAACTATGAGGTTATATGTCACTGGTTGCTTCCGGTATATAATCAGAGGTGCGCTACTCTTCCTCAACTCTGATCACAGCTGACAGTTAGTTGGCTTGTAGCCAAAGCACCTCCCCCAACCACTGTATGCACACATACACACCTTGAAAACATTTACACCATTTGGCCTGGCAGTGTTTCTCCTAGGTTGACTGCTTTGGGGTGGTGGAGAAGGAGGAGGTGTGCTGAGTAAAAGTCAGAAGAGACTCAGCAGCCAGACATTTCTTCATTATCTGTTTAAGAGCAGCTGAGACACTAAAATGATAATAGCTGTTCTACCTTAAAGTTCAGTTCACCTTAAATTAGCTTGGTCAGGTTAGGCTAACTCATTGTTGCTAACTTCTGGGATAATCCCTAACTTTTCCACTAGTTGGAAATGAAACTTTTCTTGGTCTTAAGGGCTGCAGCATTTATTAACTGACACACTGTAGCCTTCATTGTACATTTACTGCCGTACTGATAATTTACTGCTCACCTGCTAAATTTTTAGCAGCAGAGCTCATAATCTTGCAGTGCTGGTGATCTGCTGCAGAGTGAATATAGGGGGGAAATTGCTTTGGTATGCAGCCTTTACTTTTCGCACTCTGCTGCCCCAAGCTATATGCATTCATTTTGATTTTTCGAACAGGCACAATGTACATTTACACTTAGTGCTGTATGACCAGCTTCAACACCTGCTCCAAAGACACATAAACAAACACACTCAATCACTTAATGTATGGATTCTTGTTCTAACTGAAGAAGGCCAGAGGAAACAGGTGAAGAAAGGAGAATAGGTGGGGGAGGAAGGATTGACAGAGAGCAAGCGAGGGAGGGAGAGGAGTGTAGATGGGGCGGGGGGTTATCATAGACATCTGGAGCCAGGACACTGATGCTGGAGCTGATAGCCACTATATAGACCCTCCGCTGACAGTATTTGTGTGTGTGTGTGTGTGTGTGTATACCCTGCTATTCTTTTATTTTAGTTCACTTTTGCCCCTCCTCCTCCATCCCTTAAATCTCTCTCTCTCTCTCTCTCTCTCTCTCTCTCTCTCTCTCTCTCTCTCTCTCTCTCTCTCTCTCTCTCTCTCTCTCTCTCTCTCTCTCTCTCTCCTCTCTGTTTCAGACATGATGTTTACAGTGTGACTCCGGCCGCTCATGATAGGAATCATTCCATCAACATAATGGCTAAATGACACGCACACAACTGTTACAGCCATCACACAGAGGCAGGATGTTGTCTTCTGCATATGTACATGAAGTATGTGTGTGCGTGTGTTTGTGTGTATGAGTTTGCCTGACTCTTCATGATCTTCATATATATTATTTCTCTGTCACCAATTCCTAATTCTCACCTTTCTCCTTGTCAGTTTTCACCCTTTCAGTTCATCTTCCATCCCTCAATGTTTCTTGCACTCTTGCTTCACCTCCACTGGCTAGAAAAAAATAATTCCCTCAGCAGTCTGGGTGGTCTTCACACACACATACACACACACAGACATGCGCACGCTCACACACTCCTTGGTTTTCCTCTGTCTGGTAATGCGCTAGCTGTGGTTTCCTGGCTTCGGCCAAAACACCGTTAGAAGTTCACCGCACTCACCGCTACCACAAAGCATCACCTAATCGCTGCTCAACTGCAGTCACAAACCAGCCCCAGACTCAAATACAAATGTTCTCACACACTTCTCCTCTGAAGACTGCTGAAGGAAGTGTGAGATGTGTAAACATGAGCACCTAACAACTTTAGAAACTGACAGTCTATGGACATAATCACACCTGCAAACATTCTAGCCAGATCATGAACATATTAATTATGTTCAAAATGTAATATTTGCTTTGGATAGACAATAGTCCATCAAGTGGACAGTTGACTAATTCATTTCCTTCCAGCAAACATTTGTGACAGATTAGCTACTTAGTGTGTCACTGTGAAGCCATCATTTATGACAAGTTACATTGCTGGCAGCTACACATAAAACAACGCAGATTCCCAATGTATGTACTGTACACAGTGTTCTCAAACTCAACACATATTAACACAGATGCACACACGCCCACGCAGACACACACCCCTGGGCAGTGTCTTTCCTCTAATCTAATATCAAAGAGAAGGTCCTTCAAAGCGTCTCACATGACAGCTCATTTCATGCATTGCCCATGGAAACGATTATTGTCATAAATCTCTACCCACTCTGCTCTGAGTTGCTCCGAGCACCTTTACCTCCGAATAGTTAAATTCTTCTGCAGAGTCAACCTGCATTCATATCCTTGTTAGGATACAATCGTTTTTGCTGATTACCATTGTGTATTTACCTGTATGCAGTTGGGTCATCCAAGTGTGCAAATAAACACTAGAAAATAGAGTGAATCATGCATACACTGGATTGCCCTCTTGGCCACTATAGCATGTACAGTTGTGCTCACTTTGAAGAGCTCTCCAATGACATGGGTGAATGATGTCATATAGTTTCACAACGTTGTGTGGATGTGGTTTGTAATGTGGACTGTTCCCAAGCAAATCTCTGTGACCTCCGAGCCTACAGTATGTGCTGGGTGGCTAATCCGGCCTCCATAGCACAGCGGGGCGTGCTTGACAGTTCTAAAGATCCTGGTGGGGATTGGACCAGCTCTCCGCTGTTGTAACCTTTTATACTCCAGGACGAAATGAGAAACTGAAGCCTGCTGTGGTCTGGCTTAATGAGCCACATCTACGATGTGTGTGTGTGTTTGCTTGTAAGAGAGGGGAAGAGGGTTTGTTATTGTTGTTTGTGTTTGATGATTTTTATGAGTGAGGCAAAAGAGAAATCTGTGATTCTTGTGTGCAGTGTCTTAATTTGCTCTCTTGTGCTGTCCTACATTCTCTTCTTCTGCTCGCGTTCCCTCTGCAGTAAGTATCTGTGACTGTGTGTGTGGGCGTGTGCGGTTGGTCGCTGAGTTTATTTATCTTATTCTAAATCAGCCCTCAAACTCACTAATTGGTCCAGTTCCACCGTTAGGTAACGAGGGGAAATGAACAATTACTCTTGTGTTTGTAGTGAATGATGTATGTTTGTGTGCACATCTGTGTGTGTTTGTGCGCGCGTGCATGTGTGTACCAGGTATTCTTCATGTTGTGGGGACATAAATCTGTTTACACAGTCATGTTAAATAAAAATAAAGTTTGATGATGTTGTGGGGATTATTCATTTCAGGCTGCTGGCTAAAAACTTGGTTTAAAATGAAGGTAAGTGTAGGGTTATGTTAAGGTTAGGGTAAGGGTTAGGGTTAGGGAAGTAGTACTAAAGTGATGGAAAGATGACTGTGTGTATGTGTGTGTGTGTGTGTGTGTGTGTGTGTGTGTGTGTGTGTGTGTGTGTGTGTGTGTGTGTGTGTGTGTGTGTGTGTGTGTGTGTGTGTGTGTGTGTGTGTGTGTGTGTAGTTGTAGAAGAGCAGTTAAAAGCAGTGTAGATTTTCCACAGAGGGAGTCTCACTGTCATCACTGTTTTTATTTTAAAGGAGGGGATGAGAGGCTCGATACTCCTTCTCACATTCATCTCAGATTAATCACTGTTTGTGCGCGCACGTGTGTGTGCGCTGTGCTGTGCTCCATTGGGCCAACTGGCTGATGTTCTCATAGGTAGAGTGATTCTTGGATGGAGTTAGAGACTGTATTTCATCGCCATAAACTCTACAGGCTGCTAACTATCCTGCTAACTGCGTGCTAACATCTGAGCTGCACCTGTGGCCATGTGAAGCTTGCAGGGTGCTAACCTCTTAGAAGCACCTGTGGTTGTGTGAAGCCTGCAGGGAGTTAACAAGTGAGCAGCTCCTGGTGCTGTGTGAAGTCTGCAGATTACCTTCATCTGTGCAGCACTATGCCTCCTAAGAAAGGAAAGTCGCCAAATCTACTAAAACAGCAGGACTTCTACAAGGAGCTTTTACTCCAACAATAAGGTAACTTCATTCAGTCATTCATCCAACTAATCATTGATGGGACTGACAAAAGACTTGATGGAGTAATAAAAGATATCCAGGGGGTGAAAACAAGCATGCAGAGCTTTGTTGATCGAAAAACAAGTAGAAAAGGACACTGAAATGAAACATGATGGGATTATGTCTAAACTTGACTACATGGAAAATCAATCGAGAAGGAACAACTTACTTGTGGACAGCATTGCTGATGAGCTGGGAGACAGCTGGGAAAATTGTGAAAAGAAGATCAAAACCATGCTGGGAAAAAAAACCTAGGCCTGAGTAGTGAGTGCATGGAGACTGAGCACGCACACAGAGTTGGCCAATGCCAGAAACATGGCAGACCCAGAGCAATTGGAGTTAAATTCCTTTTTCTCATTTTAAAGACAGCAAATCCATCCTCTCAATAGTGAGAAGGCTAAAAGGAATTGATATCTTTATCAACGAAGACTTTTCTAACATAGTGAAAAAAAGGAGGAGAGACCTACTTCCTCACCTCGGAGAAGCCAGAGAAGAGAGAGAGACAAAGCCAGCTTGAGGTATGACAAACTGGTTATTCAGCCCAGGGATCAGATCCACGCTAAATGAACAGACCTTCTTTGCTTTTAATTCAGATGAACAGTGTTTTTAATATGACTGTATGAATAATATATCTGGGTTTACCTCAGAAAGGCTTAAGGATTGCACACTTTAACATCTGTAGTCTGAAGCATAAAGTTCAAGATCTCTATCTATCTCTATACAACAATGATAATGTAATATTTCAGAAACACATTTAGACCTCCTAGCTCTAATGTACAATACACTGATGTTATATAGAAAACTACAGATGCAGACAGAGAGATATACTTTCAGGAAGACCTAATCACTGACTGTCTTTTTTCCTTTTTGTGCTCTGAAAGAGAGATTATTAGTTGTAATGAACATATGTTATTTTACTCAGATGATGAACACGCCTATCAGGGTGAACTGTAACATATCTTGAGTCATATCTGCCACGTGTATTGACCACATTTACACTAATGCCAGGGAACACTGCTCTAAGGCCATATCCATCCCTCTTGGTTTTAGTCACCACAATACAGTGGCTAGAAGTAGCAAGAAAAACTAAAGTAACAAAGGCTTAGCCAAGGATTGTACTGCGAAGATCTTATAAATTATTTTGCAAAGAAAAATGTTTTTAATGACATAAAAAAAATATACGATGACACTGACTGTGCACAGTGAAAGACATAGATATTGAACTATGTATTTTTTTGGAAATATTACAGACTAATTGCTGTCAAACATGTACCAACAAAAAAATTCACTGTGAGAAGTACTTTGGCTTCATCTAGCCTGTGGCTCGATGAGGAATTGAAAACATGCATGGCTCACCGGGATGAAATGAAACATGCTGCAATAAAATTGGGAGACTCTATTCGATGCAAGAAATACCTTAAACTCAGAAACAAGATCACAACAATGAACATACAGAAGAAAAGATCTCATTATCAAAATAAGCTTCATGAACTAAAGCATGATGGGAAGAAATTATGGAATACTTTTAACAACATATTTGATTGGAAAAAAGCAAATAACCCTTTCTTCATAGAGTCAGATGATGCATTCATTAGTATTTTAATGAGAAAATGTGAGCTATCCGTATAATTAATTCTGGACTGGATAACCTCTATGGTAAAATATTTATAGCTGATTACATTGCTGAACCTATATGTCACAATTTAAACCTTAACCTGAAGGAAAATGTTTTCCCTCGTGCATGGAAACTTGCCAAAATAATTCCTGTATCTGAGAACAGCAAGATTGCCTTCAGTGTGGTGAGAGTATTAGAATGCTTCCTGCTCTTAGTAAACTTGTGGAAACACTAGACTTATCTCAAATTTTAAACTATTTCTTAATCATTGGATTTAATTCTGAGTGTCAGCATGCCTATAAAGATGGCCACTTAACCTGTGCTGCCTGAACACATATGACTGATGGCTGGCTGAGTCAAATAGACAGTAAGAAAATTGTTGGTGCTGTCACTTCAGTGCTGCTTTTGATGTAATTGACCATGATCTACCATTGAAAAAAACCCATCAGCATGTTGTTTCAGTGCAAATGGTCAGCTGAGCTGAATGAAATGTTACTTTACTAGCAGAATGCAGTGTGAGTACTTCAGTGGGAGTTTTTGAGCTACAAGAAAGCCTGAGTGTGAGGTTCCCCAAGGTAGCTACCTTGGTCCTCTCCTCTACTCAATTTTTAGCAAGTAATCTATCACAATGTACGCAGATGATTTGATGGCTCTACATTGTATCAGTCCACCAACAGTCAAAATGAACTAAATAATGTTCGGCAAAATGAACTTGAATTGGGTAGAAAAAATCTAGCTTATGCTAAATGTATCTATAACAAAGTGTATTCTTTTGCTTTGAATCATGCATGCTCCTCTCCCTCAATGAAGGGTATAACTTTGGAGCAGTTCCATGAAGCGAAGCTTTTAGGTGTCTCCCTGAATGAACTTACCTGGTCTTGTCAATTTGATAGGATTGTAGCCAAAAGGGGTACAGCAGTGTCTGTCATCAGGAGGTGTGCCTATTTCCTGACTGATCACTCAGACAGACAGATTATACAATCGCTGGTTTTGTCTAATCTTGACTACTGTTCAGTAGTTTGGTCAAGTGCAACTAAAACAATTTGCTCAAACTTCAACTTGTGCAGAACAAAGCTGTAGTCTAGCTCTTCACTGCTTCACTGTGCAATCTGGGGCGAGAGTAGAGGGCATATACGAAGCTCTCTCCTGGCTAAAAGTGGAGGACAGATTTTTTTAGCAGTCACCAAGTTTTCTTTTGTTACATTTGTAATATTGCCAAGCATAAAAGCTTGCACTCAAAGATTACAAATATCAATGACACAGTCAGAGAACGGTTTTGCACAGACCTACTACTCAATGGGTTATGCTACTGTACCACGAACCCTAAAAATAATCAACTAGCAGAGTACGTAAACTATAGTCTGGTGTATGACTAGAAGTCTCTTGGTCTTATAGTGGTCTTAGTGTGGACCCTCCCAGAGATGTTTTGTTTAGTCTCTTCTGTTCTGTTTGTTTTATTTTGCAACTCAGTGCTTTTTGTCCGGGTGGAAATGGAGTTTTGTTTCGTTGTTCTATGTTTTTATTTTGTTTTCTCTGTTTATTGTCAGTTATTGTCATTATCATTGTTATCTGAAAATTGTAAATCAATTTTGTGATAAGAAACTAGATATTGTCTTAGATCTTGGATCTCGCAATACCATGATTTGGCATGAATGCTCTCTTTTCCTGGTTTTGAAGGCTGCGTTACAGTGGACTGGTGTAATGTTCTGAACTTATCAGACTGCCCTAGCTGTTCTATTATTTGCCTTCTATTATCATTATTTGTATTATTTGCCTTACCTATCTGGTCATTGCATCCACATTACTGATGATTGTTTATCTAAAATCTCATTGCATAAGTATTTCGTGAAAGCACCTATAGTCATCCCTTGAATATTGACAAAATATCAATATTATGGTATTTGGTCTCACTATTTTGACCAACATTGTGATATTTTGATTTTGTCCATATCGCCCAGCACTACCCTTGAAAACGAGAGGGCTCTGTTTGGTAAAGGGTGATTTGGGGGTGTGAGGGAGTCTTGGTTTGAGTATTGTTGTCAAGTGTTCAGGTATGTTGATGCTGTATTTTTATGTGTGGATCCCAGAAAGAATAGTTGCTACCATGGCAGCAACTAATGGGGATACAATTAAACAAACAAAAAAATGTTTTAACTTTCAAATTAATACAGTGTAATCTGGCAGACAGCTGAAAAGTCAGGCATTACTCAAATAGTTTTCTTTTATGTCTCTCTTTTAGAGTCATTTGCTACATAATCTGTTGATCTTGCCTCACTCCCACTAAATTATGTCCTTCCCCTGTTGTAATACTTGTAGATCCTCTGGTGAGCAACTGCTCTATCACACCCTGTTTCCTGGATTTGACTTCTATCACTTCAATATCAGTTATCACAAAGTGTCTCTAATCTGTCCTCAGAGGCTTACGCAGCAAAGCAATTTGAAAGATCTGACTCTAAGCATAGATTACAGTGTATGGCTGTAAGCCACAGTAGGATGGTGTAAGAAAGCACTTAGATCTCCTGTCTTTTATGCAATATATGTCTAAAGCTACTCTTGTTCCTGGTGGTAAGAAATGTTTGATGAATATTGTTAATAATCATGGTATTTACACTTTGTGCCATGTGCTTTAGCAAACCTTTCAAACATATGTTCACACGTCATATTTTAAGATTGTGTTCACTTTTCTTCAACCTTTGCAAAATTAAGTCATTCAAAGAAGTTGTTTTGTCAGGTTTTCAAACAAATTAAAATAGACTGGTAGAGAATTTTTGTAGGTTACACACTAAATATGATTTCTATCTGTTTAACCACTGAGTTGAGATAACAGTTTGATGCAGATGGCATAAAACTGATCATTAAAACTCAGACACATGTATCCATCTGTGTTCAAACATTTCCTCATTCACACAAATAAATGCTTGTGTCATATGCTTCCAGCTTTCACACACACACACATATACTGTGTTTATATACACACACACACACACACACACACACACACAAAAATACACTCGCATACATATACACAAAACACACATATGTGCACACACACACACTCTCACGCTGGATCTCCAGTTGGCGCTCGGAAACCTGACACTGAAAGAAGTGGTCCAGTCATTTTGCCTTAGTGGTCAACATGTGCACATACACACGCAAACTCTCTCTCACTTTCACATACACACACACACACATGTTCCCACTTGGCCCTGTCCGTTTTTATCTACACGTGGGTTATACTGCTGTTTCCTGGTCACACATCCAACCAACTGTTGCCTACTACTCTGTTAAACAATAAAAAAAGGATGAAATCCTAGCTTCAATTTGGCAGCATGAATTAAGGGTTTTTCATTTACAAATTAATGATCAAGAATAACGGTTAGGACTTACAAACAAAATGGCACTGAGCCATGATGAAGGAGAAGGAAAGTGAAGAAGTTTGAGGATCAAGAAGGGTTTAGGATGAGATTCAAAGTTGAAACAGCGGAAAAGGATGAGTGAGGTTAAGGAAGCAGTAAGAGGCCTGGAGGTGGAGAGGTTAAAGTGAAAGACGGACTGGGAGAAGATAACACATAAAAGAACTTTCTAGCTGTTGCAACTGTAACACTTTTTACTCACAGATAAGTGGTGAGAGGGTTGAGGTTGACTGGCACAGACGATAGTCCCAACTCGGAGCAGTCCACCATGACAAAGATCCCATCTTCCTCACACTGGCACTGAGATGGGCACTGCAGTGCCGCCGGTCCCTGCCTGTCCTCGATCCGTCCATACCCCCACATGCCGGGGGTGGACCCCCAAACTCCTCCAGCCACACAGAGAAGCAGAAGCACAGGCAGCATGTCTGACTGTCCACCTGTCTGCATCTACACCTGGATTTTTGTCTTGTCACACTCTCCTTCCTGATGTTTGAAGTGTCAGCTGTGACAAAGTTAGGACGTCCCAAAGCTTCTTCTCTTTTATAAATACTCCTCTGACACTGTTCAAAAGCCCTCTAACTACCTTTTTCTTCAATGCAGGTTATCCACACTTGTCACAAGTTGTTCATCTCTCTTTATCTGCTTTTAACTGTCTGTCTGTTCCCTCTCTCTGTCTCATTCACTACTTCATTCCCAGAGGTTAACTTTGTTATAACTTCTTTCCCCTCTTTCTTGTCTTCCCTCTCACTCTGCCCTTTCCTTTCTCATCGTCTTCCCCCCCCAAACATAGTCACTCTTTCTTCCCCTCTCTCTCTCTCTCTCTCTCTTCTTGTATATATCTCTTGCTCTCTCTCTGTCTCTCTCTCCTTACCTATTGTAGAAGGAGCGCATGAGTTGCGAATGAGCTATCCTCATTGGCCCACAATTTAGGGATGGGCTGGAGCATCTCCGGAAAGTGGGAGGGGCCCGCGATTCTCAAACTCTTCCCTCTCTTTCTCCCTCTCTTCCTTTCCCGTTTTACTTTGCTGAGAAGTTCAATGTGAAGAGAAAGAGTGAGTGTTTAGCTTGAGAAAGGGAACAGGGGGGCAATACAGTACTGTGGTGTGAGTCAAGATTTCTCCTTGTGGGATCTTATGAATGGAACTGAGAGAAAATGAGAGACAGTGTTTACAGCTGAAAGACAAAGGATAAAAAAAAGGTCTGGAGGGTAAGAATGAATGCAGTAGAGTGTGTTTGGCTGTGTGAGAAAAATGCTGAGGGTCAGAGTGTGTGACTGGGAGTGACTGTTTGGAGGAAATTGGAATTCTGACACTTCAGCACCCCTTAGTCCCCAGAAAGAGCAGAATCCAGTGTCTCGTAAGTCACACCTTCTCAGGTTTCTGCCGCTGGAATGTCGCGATCATACACCCGCAGAAAGCACCGCAAGCATGCATGCACACACGCACTTGGACACCTATAGAAAATAACAGATTATGGGTGACCAGTGCAAAGGAGCTTGCATATCCATTTCACATACACACACTCCAGTCCATGGAGAGAAGAGTGGATTTGTGAAGTGTCAATTGCCTCGGGCAAAAGCCTATCTGTGCTCCCTCGTAGTTTTTCCACAGTCTTGAACATGATCTCATCCATACCCCCTTTCTTTTATTCTTTTATTAGAACACATCATTGTAGTTTTTGTATGTAGACTTAATATTAAAAATAAAACTATGCTTTTCCTAATATTCTGGGGAAAAAATTGATGCAGTTTGTTACATGATTGATCTTTACATACTTTACACCTTCACAGGATGTTGCACAACCACCTAATGATGCATTCTATAATTATGACAAATCAAAGAAAGAAAAACTGGCATGCAATTTAAAGGCAGTGGCGTCTCTATTCTATCCCTTTGTTAAATTTCAGGCGTATCGCCCAGCCACAAGAATTAACCAGTTACATGCCGCAGTAAGGAGGGGAGATACTGAGAAAAACACTGTACCAACTGATGATCACAATACATTTGAGGAGTTTGCAGAAATCCTAGACAGGGTTACCATTAAATCACAACTCATAACTTTATTTTGTTTAGGACTTTAGTTTTGATGATTTTCACGTTTTACTAGAGGGATTACATGCTACACCATACATTGATAAAATATGCCAACCATTTGTGCTCATAAAAATGTTCAAACCACTAAATTAATTCATTTTCTCAATTCCTGGAAAGCTGATGCTTAAGGAACTGAATCTTTCATTCAGCAGCGAAAACATGTTACATGCACACACATGCTCAGCCAAGTAAAATATTATTCATGTGCAAGCATTGCATAAAAACTGAACCTAGAATGAGAGCACAACATGCAATTTGAAAGATGTCTTTGCACCCATTTTGAGTTTGTCTACCCCTCCGACCCGTCTCTCTGTCTCTCTCCTTTTTCTGTCTTTCTTTCTCCACCATTCTCTGTAGGCTGAATAGTTTCTCATTAATTAATTAACATTCCTATGCCACTGTGTTTTCTGAGGGGCCTTTGTTATGGCCCCACAAAAACTCTTTCAGAGCTGTTCTTCACATAGTCTCTCTCTCTCTCTCTCTCTCATGCTCTCTCTCTCTCTCTGTTCTCTCTTTTCGTCCTCTTTGTAGTGGAATGTCTGTTGATGCTCCCTTTGTCTATTGATAGTTTAAAAATGCTGCGTGAAGAGTTATCAAGTGATGTTTTATGGTATTTTTTTTCAGGATGGGCAATTACCTTGATACACATACTGTAGGCAGATTTACAGACAATTCACAAGAGTGCCTTGCGTGATCTTACAGTTCACCCACCAACAGCACACACAGTCTTTCCCATGGGCACACACGCACGTACACAAAAACATGCATATGCTCTTCATACACCTGCAAACTCTTCCACTCCCCGGGCTCTTCACCTCACCCCATCTTGCGCGCGGAGCCCTGTCATCTTTTTAAATGCTCTTTAATTGTCTGGCCTCGGGGGAGCCCTAAAACACACATACTGTAAAAACATGCATGTCTGGTCTGCTGCCCGTCTCTCTGTCTGTCTCTCTCTCTTTTTGGTCCATTTCTCCTTTCTTCAATCACAACTTTGACTACACACAACCGCGTGTGGAGCTCTTATCCATTATAAAAGTAAGCTGCGCATTCGTTCACATTGCACCTGTTTTGACGCATTTGATAGGTGTGTGAAAGGTTAAATGTGGGGCAGTGTGATTCAGTCTTCTGCTATGAAGGTGTATGCAATCTTCTTATCTGTTTAACTCAAACAGAGTGGGGAAATTCTCTTATAGACCCTTCCACTCAAAAATGTGTTTTAGTTTATTATTACTTAAACTTGGACCTCCACTGTGATATATGTGAAGATAAATCATTCAGCATGCAGCATGATAACATGCTCTATAGCTTTATCTTTGACTAGACAGATCATGCGTGAAGTAATTTAGTTGTCAATGGAGACTGGCAGCTTAGAGTAACTTGCTTTTCAGTTTTCCAAAATGCTTACGCCAGTAGTGTTAAGTTAATTATGTACGAAACAGACTTTTTGTTTGGATACAGATTCAGCTCAGGGCCCTATAACGTAATTCTGAGTTGAATTTATGCCTCAAACAAACACACAGTTTTCTAGCATGTGTGTCGAAAATTGTAGATGCCACTGAAAAGGTATGCGTGCACTTATTCCCTTTCTCTCTATTTTCTCTCTTTGACTCGCTCTCACACACACGCTATCAAACAGTCTACATCAGATCAAAGCTAGCGCTCGCTCCCTTCTCCTCCCCCATCCTCCCTCTCTCCGCCATGCTCTCTGGGCTGTAAACACTATCCAAGCAACGGCAGCCTTGAAGACACAAAGACAAGTAGCTACCTGACACCTGACACTAACTTGAGAGCATTCACTGTGGTCTACCTGGGAATAAAATACACGCATGCACGCACCCATGCACACACACATACACACACACACACACACACACACACACACACACACGCACGCATGCATGCACACAAAGCTACCTGAGCTTGCAGCAAGAAGAGTCCATTCAGAGAGAAAAGAAAAAGTAGCCGTGCAATCATCCCTCACCCCCCAACACACACACACTCCATCCCACCTCACCTCCTCACCCACATCCCCTGCCCCACCCACATTCTCCATTCCCCAGAAAACCTCTAACCTATCTCCTGCACATCCAAACTAAATTTCAGGCCAAAAGTCAACAGGTCTGTGTGTGTGTCTATGTGTGTGTGTGTGTGTGTGTTGCGTGCACCTGTATGCACATGTCTATAGATGCATTTGCTTGCAAATGTGCCTGTGTCTGTATTTGTGCATGCCTGGGCCATTCAGAGGCAATTGAAGGCTAACTCAGGTATACTCAGCGGAAGCAAGTGAGACACAGTGGGTCGCCAGTGGCGGCAACTTAGGTGTGTTCACTGGCTTTTCATGTGAAACCACCTGAAAGCCAACAAAAGCCCCCCCCCCCCCCCTCCAAACCTCCCCCTTACCCCGTCCCTCTCTTCCTCTTTGCATCTCACAGTACAAAGGAAAGGAATGAATGAAAGAAAGAGGGATGGAGGAAGGGGGATGAGGTAAGGGAATGGGGATGCAAGGGTGGGGTGGGGGTGGGGGTGGTGGGGTGGTTGCTGGCGAGCAGGCAAAACACTGGGGGGGTGGAAGTATTTTCCTGTTTGTGTGGGCCAATAGTAGGCCTCTAGGGATGTGGTTAGTCATAGAGTTCAGCAGAGCACCCCATCACAGGTTTGGGTGTTGAGCTCTTCACTCAGTTGTACTACTGCTGGTTTTTGTCATTTCTGTTATGTAAAACTCAAGGACTTGTATTGATGAAGCTTTTTTTAATGCCTTATTTCCACTTTGTTGAAAAAGTCAAATGTAAAAACTCAGTAATTTAGTTATAAGCCCAAAGTTCAGCAGCTTTGTATACAAAGCATACAAAACCATGCTGGCAAGAAGTGCACATTAGATAAATTCAAATTAAATGATATTTGTACACAAAGCAAAAACAGTGACAACAGCAGACTTTTCAATTTGGCTTAAAAGCTACTAACAGAACTGTGAGTCTTGCTGTTGCCTGGTTGGGCGTTTCACTGAGTTGTGGCTTTCACAGAGAATGCTGACTGCCCAAATGCTTCGTGACGACAGTGCAATGTGTTATGAAAGATATTCTTAATGTCAGGTGGAGGGGCCAAGTCGTTTAAAATTTCAGACACACCTTCAGATATAATCTAACATTCTCAAAGCTTTATTCAGGCATAGTTTGATATCTTTATTTGTATAAAATGGAAATACATTTACATAAGATAAGACTTTATTGATCCCCAGAGGGAAAATTTTCATGTTACAGCAGTGCAGGAAACAAGGAAACAGATAAGAACTAGTAGTAATAAACACAACAAAATAAAAAGTTAAGTAAATGGAATGCAATCTCTGTATGTTATATGAATTACAATACTTAGGCTATACATGTGACCTAACCACACATCCAGATACATACATACAGTACATACATCCATATATACATATTCAGTATATACATATGTACATACACAAGTATGGACATATAGATGGGATGAAGAAGTGTGTGGGGTAGGATGGAAATGGTTGTGGTAGGGTTTTACAGCTGTTTCATCCCTGTTGTCACAGTTCAGTACAGTGAACAGTGTGATGGAAGTGAGCATGAAATGAGAGCTTGAAGTGCTCTGTCTTCCTATTTGATGAAAAGTCTATGACTGACACCATAGAATGGTTAAGAGGGGCTGTCAAGGATAGCATGAAGGCTGCAACTATTTCTTATTAATGCAAACTTATTATGCTAACATACCAATAAATAACCATGAATTAAATGGTTCAAATTAATTTATAATCAGTGACATATTTTAATGTGAAATCTAGAAATGAAGGGACCATTCAAACTTTAACATTTATCTAATCATACTATTCATCACAAAAGTTAAGATTTATGCATTGTAAGTCTAATTAGTTAAGGTGTTCTTCACCATATTCTGCCATTAATTGCCATAGATAGTGTTGATGATTTACTTCAACTTGTAAATGTGCTGGAAAGTGTTGTTGCCATACTAGCCATTAGCATCTGCTGTATGGAGTCTTTGTTGAGTTCTTGTCTGAAACACAACACATACGGACACAAGGCACTCCCAGGCACTGAATACCAACCAACAATCAGACAAACTCACTGTAATAGTCCAAATACGTATACTACTGTCTCGTTATTTTTAGGATGTTTTCTTTTGAGGTGCTTGTGTATAGCAGTTGTGTCGCTTATTAGGTCTCTGTTTCAATCATTCCCACACTTTTGACAATCAGGTTTGGCCTTTTTTGGATAAAGCCGCATTTTTAGCATGCCCAGGAGTGGGAGAAACCATACTTGGGAATTATAGTTAACAGTGTGACACATTGCTGTGTTTCACACAAATCAATGGCACATAGTCCTAGATGGCACTGACCTTGTACCTCGTCCTCCTTTCTGCCACTACCTCCAGACGCTCCAGTTCCAGCCCAAACATTTGGACTTCCGGCTAACTTATTAAGTTTGCTGGCATTATCCGCCTTAATGCCTCCTCCCCAGTACACAACTGCAAAGAACAGTGCAACAGACCAACCTTGCCTCCTCTGAAACATCCTAAATAGCTTGTTGCACACATTAAAGGAGCTCTATGTCCTTTCTTACATCTCTTATCTTTTTGTTTTTGTACATGGTCCCTGACAAATAAATATAATGAACTAAACTAAAAATAGTAGCTGTACTACTAGCATAACTTAATTATGAAGGAATACTGGCTTGCTATAATATTTTTACTGTCATTATTGTAATAACTAACAACAAACATAAGAGGGAGCCCCTTCTACACTGCCCACTTTAGACTGTATACAGGAGTAGGTGAAGAAAGCAAGGTCTTATCAGCGCTGACAGAACAAGAGACAAACAAGCATATGTCTCCTGTCAGTGAGGATTTCATCTGTGTCTGTATGGAGATACTCCTGTTATCTCTGTAACCACACATTGTCAAGTTTTTCTTAAGTGTGTTTTAATATTGTTGAAGGATTTTCTTCTTATTTCAGTAATTATTAAGATAATGTTGTGCATCAAGATACTTCCAGCTGAGACATTTTTATTGACACATTAAACAGCATATCTGTGAATTATAGATGACATACACAGTGCACAATGTTTGTTAACATGTATCATGTTGGCTAAATAACATACTCATGATCTCAGCAGGACAGATAACTTTAAATGCACTACATCCAAACATTTTCCTTTATGGTAAGATGACCCCGTTGTACCCAGACAAAGCTTTCTCGTGTGTGAGCTCTGTTCTACTTGTTTTCTCTGCAGTGACAGTGTGATATACGAGGGTTAATATGGTGAAATAGGCTGACTAAAGTAGACAGGTCTACACCTGTACACAGCTGAAGAGAGACACTCCACTCTGTTTGATGCTATTCTGGGCGACGCCACTGGCGCTGCAATCAGAGGGTGTGTGTTTTCGAGTGAGTTTGCAGGTGTGTGTGTGTGAGTTTGTGTGTGTGTGTGTGTGTGTGTGTGTGTGTGTGTGTGTGTGTGTGTGTGTGTGTGTGTGTGTGTGTGTGTGTGTGTGAGTGAGTGAGTGAGTGTTTGTAAATATGATCTATAAAAAGTTGATTGACCTAGAAATAGAAATGTGGTGATTAATGTGGCAAAGACAGCCTAATCATGCCTCTGTATGCAAGTTTGTGTACGCAGCAGTGTGTGTCTGTGTATGTGTGTTTGTGTGAACTTGTGCATGCATGTGTGTGAGAGTGATAAATGTTTGTGCCGTCTCTGTGGTTCTACCCACTTCAGTATGATCGTATCAGCCTTGTCAGTGTGGAGGGAGACTGATGTGGAATGTTAACAGTGACTGAAAGTATTGGACTGTCTCCATAGAGTCGCATCCATGCAGAACCTAGATAGGACTGGCAGGAGACGCAACACAATATAGTGAGAGAGGAAGAAAGGAGCCTTATTGTAGGTTTCACGAGCCTCAGAGAATTCCAGTCATCTGACAAGTACTGAGCAGCAGTTGAAAGATTACACCCATTAAAAAACTATAAAGCATCTGGGAAGTATGAAACTTACCAGCACTGAAAGCCTGATTACAGTAATCTTATTAAATCATACCATTACATTTTGTGAACTGCTCTTTATGGGAGCCAGACTTGAATTATAGTTTAGCTGATGAAATGGCGCCATCTTCAGGCAAAAAACAAAACAGCATCACTGCAGCAGGGCAGGAAGGCAACCAGCTGATGGCGACAATCCTCCTGTGTCACTGCCAGAGCTGTTTACAAGTCATTTTTTACTTAAGTTTTTCATTTTTTATTTAAGTCCAAGTCAAGTCTCAAGTCTTTGAGCTAGAGTCCAAGTCAAGTCTCAAGTCTTTGAGGGTCAAGTCCAAGTCAAGTCTCAAGTCTCTGGTCAAGAGTCCGAGTCAAGTCTCAAGTCTCTCGCCAACACTAAATCAAATTCAAATTCTGACCTTAGAGCTGTACAATCCTTCATCCTGATCAGTTAGCCTTGCGAGCACCTGCCCATGTCTGTTTTTGTGGTGTGCTGTCACTGAAGTTTGTATGTATGTATCTGTTTGTATGTTGAGATGCCCTCTCCTGAAACTGTTACCAAATCTACCTTCGGCTATTACCTTGACCTAGACCTTGATATAGGACAGTATGAAAATGTATCAATTGTAGGTTCACTAGAGAGAATCTACTGCAATGTGATGTGAAGAAACATACACTAAGAATTATTTCAATTCCATAACCATAAACTTTTCTTCAACAAAAAAATAATTATTTTAACAATGTTGTAAAATATAACAAAATGAACAAAACATGAACATCACAGAAACACTGCACTGCAGTTTAACACTGTGGTACAAACACATGTTCATTATTTTTTTTCTCCAAGCTGCCTTTTATCTGCTGCTTAACACAACACACAGCAGGGAATGTGTGGGGATGTTATAAAATATATATATATATATAAAATGACCATAGTTAACGCAACGTTGTATTTTTTAATAATTAGTAGCGGAGCCACTAAGTTAGTGGCACTAAATAACGGAGTTGCGGTGGTTTCCTGTCTGATCTTTCAAAATAAAACCTTTGCTATTGTGCGCTTCTTATTATTATTAACAAACAAATTTTGGGCTTGTCAATTACGGGAGAAATGACGGGAGGGCGGCGGGAGATGGGTTCGAAATATGGGAGAACCAGGGAAAAACGGGAGTGTGAAGGCATTGTATCCAAACGTAATGATCTGAGGCACTCCTGCTGAACTTGTCGCACTCGCCATTGTCAATGTCTGATACTGAAGATGCGCGCTTCACACACGGCGCATGCGCGTGGCATGACGTTGGCGTTTACATCTAGCTCAGAGCCAGAGATCATACAAAAAGATGAATGATAGAGAAATAATGAGAATAATAATAATAAAAAACATGAAATAAAGGTTGTTCGCGAGCCTCGAGTCGAAGTCAAGTCTGAAGTCTTTTGAGGTCGAGTCCAAGTCGAGTCTGAAGTCACAGTTTAGTGAGACTTAAGTGCAACTCGAGTCCGAGTCGCGAGTCCGAGTCCCCAGCTCTGGTCACTGCCAAATTGTTAAAGCTCCCAGCCCAAAAGATTTTAGATTGCTGTTTTTTATGAATGTTCATAATGAAATATGTTTAAAAATCAAGTTCTCACACAAAATACAGTCACATTGGACACTAATATTGTAGATATAGCAAGTCCTTGATTTCCCATAAGATTAACATATCAAGTTTTATAAAGCGTCTGTGACCTCAAATGCTGCATTTAAAAAAAAACTTTTGGTAAGAACATTACATTTATAGTTATTTCTAACATTTGTGATATGAGACAGTTATCCCAAGTGACTTAAAGTGCTGTTCACTTTTAATTATTAAAAGGCTGCACACTCACACAGGTGTTTTCAGTTAGTGTGATTGGACCTCTGCTCAGACTGAGGGTGTAAAGTTCATGTACATTTAATTTGAATGATGAAAGTGTACTTTGTCTCACCCAACAAAGCTAACCGGAAAGTCAGGGAGATGTCAATCGAGCACATTGTGTACACGCCTGCACAGTCCTGAGATTAGGTCTAATCAACCAGAATAATTATCATCACCAGTGTGGTTATAGTATGGGTGCACAGTGCCTTTAGACATCACCATCAAATCCAGTGATTAACATTTGGTAGCAATCCAATTGGCCTTTTTTCATAATAGGAAAAATGCAGGTGTCAATAATAAAGTTAATAATGGATTGAATTACAACTGAATTTCTATTATGTAAAGTCCAAATGTCTGCTGTAGAGAATGCCTATTATCATCTGTTTATTTATTTATTTTATTTGTTTAACCAGGAAAAGCCTCATTGAGATTAAAAATCTCTTTTACAAGAGTATCCATGACAAGACAGACAGCCGCACGACTTAAAACAAAAACGACATAATATAACAACTGAAAATGAAAATAAACTATAGAATCATAAAATATTCATCAGTAGTTTTTGCAAGTCATTGACATCAGAGATCAAAAAGGGACAATATGAATCAGTCAAAACATCAACAGTCTGCCTCCAAGCTATACAGAATTACTTGTAATGCATCCAGTAGGACCAGCTCCTGAATATTCAAGTAATTTTGCACCTGATTATAAGCAGAGGGAGCAGCACACTTAAACATCCCTTTTCCCTGTTCAGTCTGTGAGCAAAGGCAATAACTTCCTATACTTCTCTGAAGGATGTAGATCTGTAGACAAGATGGAAGCAGACCAAGAATGGCCTTATACATAAGATTATGCCAGTGGTTACGTCCACGGGTGGACAAGGCAGGCCGTCCAACCCGAGTATACAAAAAGTAATGGTAAGGGCTTCAAGATTTGTAATAAACCTCAGTGCTCCATGGTAGACAGTATCCAGCATGTATGGGCACTGCAGAGATGCATGCATGTATAACATTGCCATAGTCCAGCAACTAGTCTCCTTTTGACTTCAAAGGAAAAGTAAGACTTACTTCTCAAATAAAAAAACAATTTCAACTTCATCATCTATTTACGATTCCTAAATATGTGTATTGAAAAGGCAGAGGTGGAGAAACAAGCTTCAACTGATTCTAGTACATGCCTGGATTTAATAGTGTGCAAGTAATTCAAGTGCACTATTAACCGTGAGCTCTAAATAACAGCTCTGACATGCCAAATACATGTATGTTTATTTTTTTAAATGGTATTGCTCTTAGAGTTTGTTCACTAGAAAAAGCAAGTTTATTAGTTTTAGTTAGTTTCTGTTAAGTGTCTGTTTTAGTAAATATCTTTCTGTTTTAATAAATATCTAAAATGTTATATATATTTATTTCTATGTATTTTCATTAAAAAATGAAATCGGCATTTTCAGATTTTAAATATTGGTATCTGCATCAAAATTCTAATATCAGAAGTGTTATTCTAAACTACAACAGACAAAACAATACCTGCTGATGTTTACCATTATGACAGCTGGACAGTGGAGGAGTAGAAACTGAAGGCATCAGTATGCTCCAATTGAAGTGCTTGTCGGATGGTTGAACAGTGTCTGACATCCCTGAGAAAGAAAGCAGGTTTTTAAAATCTCTCTCAACCTCTCTTTTTTTAATTTGTTCAGTATTTCTGTTACTTTTTCTGTCTGCAATTCAAGTGCAATACTGTGAATGCCGTTAAAGAGTCTGTATGAACATGTAAGCCAATATTGTGTTTTGTCCATTTTGCGCTAACCCGCACCTTTGAGTGCGGCCATGTGGAACAGTTACGTACATTTACCTTTCTGACCAAGTAGTTTGTTTCAAGCATAACTCTTATTCTGTGGAGGCATTTTAATGTGCCGTGTGATGTGGGTCTTTTCGTTGGAAAACCGTGTTCATTAGCATCGTAGACAGAGGTTGATGTAGTCTATTGTGCAACTGGAGATCCCCTCTCAAGTTCCAGTCTCAGATCACATTGCAACATGCTTTGTAAAAACTTGATTTCTGACATACTTTGCAAGTAAAAGTGCTGGTAAATAATGAATTCTTTTAGCTAGTGAAATTATTCAGCATTAAGAAATCTTTAACCCTAAATCAATCAATATAGATTACATCCACTCTGATTATATTTTTTAAAACAATAAAACATGAAATGGGGGGTTAATACTTTTTTATAATAAGCACTGTTATTATTCTTTTTGCCTTGGCATAATGGGCCTGTGTTGCTGCGTTTTCAGCAAAAATTTTGGGAAGCCGCAGTCCTACGAACTTCAGAACACAAAAACTGCCCTGTCATTTATTCTACTGACCGCACTATGGCCTCTGAAGATCTCAGCAAAGGAGAAGTGATAAATATCCAATAGTCACTCAGACAATGACATGGTCTTCTGTGGAAAGAGGAAGCCTTTACCCTGCCAAAATATTGCGGGCTGTTTGTGGAGCAGTCAGAGTAACCATAAAGTGCAGTACAAACATGCTGACACAGTTATCCTGACTCCACTGGACACTCCTAAAGGTAGAGAAATCACAGCAGAGAAAACCCCAACTGGATGTAGTTCCCATGGATTCAGTGTGAACTACAATAATGAAATAATGTCCCATTTAGAATTTCTCCTTCCTTCTCTGTTGACTGTTTTCTAAGATACTACTTGTATTACATGTGAGTTTGATCATACCACACAGCACAGATGTGGAATTAATTAGCTTAACTAATTGCGGCCTTCTCACACTTGTTTTTAATGGGGTTTTTTTTTTTAAAGGAATTACTTTAAATGTATGTTGTTTTAAATGTCTTCTATTTGCTGAAAGAGAAGGACAAGTATTGTAGGTTGACAGTTTGAATTGATGGCCTTTGCATGAAAACATTTTCTTCCAAATGTTCATATTGTAGCGCATAAATGTTGCGCTACTTAATTTTTGCCAGTTTTCTGGCTGAAACATTTCTTTGTAATCAAACCCGCTAAAAAACTCTTTCATGACAGACATTTTGACTCGTGAAAGCAGGAAAGGCAAAGGTGTAACAAATAACATTAATGTAATTTATTGCATCTGCTCTTTATCCTCAACATGTCCGCCAGGGGAAGAGTCTGCTGTATGTTTGTTTCCTGTGTTTCTATTGAAGTATGAACAAAGTTTACCTCTTCCTCGAGAGCTACCATCACATAAACGTTTAAAGTTTTTAAAAAAAATACACCTTTAGTACCTTGGTTTATGACCATTGGGTCCAAAGCTAATGACATTCCCAGCAGAGTCAGAGCACAGCGGTACTTTGCTGTGCATTGGGTACAGACTCACAGAGCCAATAGCATGAGCATAAACTTTGTTGCATGCCAGTGTGTCTATCAAGGTTATCCACTATCCACGCATTACAATAGAAAAAAATACAAAATGTACTACTACTACATACAGTATAGCATTGATTCCACTTCAGAGACTAAAGTCATTTACTTGTAACCGAAAACAATGACTTGATCCCACTTCACTACTTCGCTAGTTGTGTGAATGATAGTTTCTCCCTGAAGAGCAGGTTGGCACCATGTGTGGCAGCCCCTGCCATCAATGTATGAATGTGTGAGTGAATGGGTGAATGTGACATGTAGTGTAAAAGCGCTTTAAGTGGTTATAAGTATATAAGTACAGTCCATTTACCATTTAGTAAACTGTGCTACAACTTTTTGAGCAGGAAAAAAGACAGATGTTACGTGACAGTTTGTTGCTAATGATGTGGGAGGTTAATAGAAAAGACTGCTATTGTTTTCGTCTACCCTGCCCTCCTGACAACAGCTGTGGAGTGGAGGTGTGGATCTCCAGCAGGAGCACTATGATATGGTCAAGCTGTGCTTATAGACAAATATGCTTGGCTTAGCTTAGTGTGGTGTGTGTGGGCTTTCCTCTGCGCATCAGGGACTGGTTTCAAAATAGCTCATCAACAACCCTCAGGTCCTTTTATTGTATTCTTTGGATACTGGGTGGAAAATCTCATGGAGATGTTTGATTTTATCCTCTGAGCTCAGATAAAGTTTCACTCTTTCATTCTGGCTCTCTTTATCTGATCTTATCTCACTGCGAAAACAGATGATTTATGTACAGTCTTCGCACTCAAGTTTGTGTTATTCTGATAAGGCCGGTGGGTTTGTGTGCGTGTCCATGTCTGTGTGGTTTATGAGTGTTTATTGAGACCGCAGATTGTAGGACTGCCTATTGGAGGACACAAACAATCTTCCGTGGGAATGCAAAGTCCCACCAGTTCCCAATCCCATTCCTTATCTCCAGCATTCCCATATGACTGATGTATATTATCCTCCTGAACCAAGATCACTTGAACATGCTCTGCTAATGACCATATGTAAATGACATGCATGTATTTGCATGCTGCAAAGTTATTAAGATTACATCAATAAGGGTAAACCAAAAAATAAAAAAGGTGTAAAAAAAAAAAAAAAAAAGTGCAACTTGCAAATGCAAACATGAATTAAAAATTATGGTATAATTAATTACAGATTGAAGGCAAAAATATGAAATAGATAAAGGTTACATTTGTATTGCATTGAGTCAAAAGAAAAGGCAGAATGAAAATGCATAAAAAGAAAGAGAAACAGAAGTGTGTGAGACAGGTAGTGGAGGTGGTGATGTTGGGGGGTCAACCTCAGGTTTTGCATACTTACTACTGTCTCTGATGTACAGTACATATGCCAACACCACGGCATGTCCAACTGCCTCCTCACCTGCTGGATTGTTCACCTGACTCACCTGGTCTCTCATCAAGAGCCCTGCCCATGGGTGTGAACATCAAACAGATTTTTTTTAACTGTTTCTCCTGAAAAATCATTCAAATCACCATCAGTCCCACACAAATACATAGGTGTAACACACCTAATGAATAAGTTACACTTTTGTAAGAGGCAAAATGTAATTAAATCAGTGTGAAGTATTGTCAAATTAATATTTAAGATATTACTCAGTTCAGTTATTCCATATAGTATATAGATCATGTTGGTGTTGCTTCATTAGAGGCTTATGGCTTTATCACTTATCACTTTACACACACGTAAACATGTACACACACACCTTTTTGTCTAGGTGCTAGGGGAATTCCCAGTAACCTGCATGCATACAGGTGATTTGCGTATGTTCACTAATCTAGGGGGTTTGGCTATAACTGTAAACCCACTACACCTGGACACACATGCACACGTGCGCACACACACACACACACACACACACACACACACACACACACACACACACACACACACACATAGCCCCTTGCTCATCAGCAACTGATGGCTGTGTTGATAATCACACTGTAAACCTTTCTTAAGTGTTTCAACACTTTTCACACTAATGGTCAACAGTGTGTATGCGTAATGTGTGTGTGCGTGTGTGTACGTACATCTGTATTCACAATTCACCTGCCACCCTGTGACCGTTAAACATCACAAGTGACTCAGACTGAAGACAGCTGATCAAATCTCTCTAGATCTTACACATACAAACACACACACACACACACACACACACACACACACACACACACACACACACACACACACACACACACACACACACACAAACACACACATGCCTGGCAACAAATGAAAAGAAATATGCAAATGTAATTAAAACTGCCATTGATTGCAAACAATAGGGTCACTTCAGCATGGGCTTTAGAACATCAGATACCGCACATCGATTTCTGTCAAGAGGTTAATATAGTGAAATAATGTAGGCAGTACTATGCATGGAGTGTGATGTCACTCCAGTGATAGTAGTGGTGCTTCATGTGTGAAAGAAAGATTTCTCTTGACATTTGTTTTGCCTTTGTGAAAATCTTGCTCAACCATCTGTGAATCGCTGCATTACTTTGAGTTTATTTTTAGAAGCAAATTGCTATTTTTATCTCAAACATCCCCATTCATTTTTTTAAAAAGGGGATTGGCAACATTGTTAAAGCAGTTCTAAGAACATAAATCAGTTAAGTGTAATACCTACATGTCCTGTTAAAGCGGGCGTGTTCGGGTTTCACCTGCCTCTCTGTGTGTTTCTGATTGCAAGGGTCCAATGTCTTTCTGGCCCTTATCACCCAGTCTGAATTCTCCAGGTGCAAGCTGAGTTAGGAATCCTAACCGTCACTCATTTCACTTCACCACTGAGGGTTTTTCCGAACATGTTTATCAAGTATTTTTCTTTTTTTTTAAGCTCTTGAAAAGTGTTTTCATGTTTTGACAACTAATAACCTCTACAGCTGCTACTTCTATTACTACTGCTACTATACTGCAATATTTACCTCTAACACTACTACTCCTAAATATATAACCAGTGCTACTGGATGATATATAACTACTATTATATAACTACTACTACTTCTGGCACTTTTACTAACACTGCTACTGCTGCTGTCCAGCCAGTTGTCTATCTATTATGGTAAAGTCTTCCTCTGACTTCCACTTCAACCAGTGCTGCCACTGATTGTTATGGGTCCCATAAAAATTATGGTTAGAGATGGGATTCCCCCTAGATTTGCTCTAACCTGAAAGACAAGGTTTGGTTTTTTTCAAGTCTGTAAGTCATTTGTCCTGCTCATACTGACCATTAAAGATCCCTTCCTGATGTGCTTTCAATGTAAGTGATGGGGGACAGTACTGGTTTTGTTCAAAACATGTTAAAACATGTATCTGAAGAAGGAATGATTAATGAATGAATGGTTTTTGATGATGTTCAATGAATGAATAAGGCTTTAGCAGCCTGAGTTAGTCAAAGTAATTAGACTTACAGCCTTGTAAGAACAACATGTACTGACAGTATTTTTGTTTCCCTGTTCAGCTGCAATGGGGGAAAATAACAAAGAGAAGGAAAGGTCTGCCTGAAGACTACAGCTAGACTGCTGAAATTGCATATAAGCATCTTTGGAATACATTTTTGCGCAAAACTATTCTAGTCTATTTTGTCCCCCATCACTTACATTGAAAGCACAGGTAATATGAACAGGAGAAATGTATCAATGTTTATTTGGGAACCTGGCTATTCTTTTAAGATACTTAAAAAAAGGAGAACCTTTTCTTTAAGGTATGTATGCCTACAATAACATGTATTTGGCATGATGTCAATTTTTTTTTTTTAATCCGTAATAGCTGTGATGTTTGTGTCACTGAGTTCTGACAGCGAAGCCTCATAAAAGAGAATTATGATAAAGATTGAGGAGATGGAGGATGGACATTGATGTAAATTATATTTATAACTATTGCAGTGTAAGCAAATATTAGGCACACTCACTGATGTCTTGCCATATCATGAAGATTATGGTCTACTGTGCAGTTTGACTTTTTACTCATGGTGGTGTATTCAAATGTGCATCTGTTTTGAGTATATATACTGTATATATACAGTTAGTATTCTGAAGGTTAAAATGGTGTATGACATCATGTGCATCAAGTACGGGAAACTCTTGATATTGCAGGGAAACTATTTATCTGCTTTGCTGAACAGGTTTCCCAACTGCTACTTAAAAACCCTGGTGCACTATAAAATCACATAAACAAACAGCTTGTGTGGAGCAGTCATTTCATGATCAGATTTATAAATCAAACCAGAGGCAAAATATGTGTGTAGGTTCTAATCTAATACCTGCACAGAAAACACAAAATTGTGTTCTGTGTTATGTGCATTCAAGAGAAGCTGCAACAATTCACAGTGGATGGCTTTTGTAAAAGGCATGTGTATGAGTGTGTGTGTGTGTGTGTGTGTGTGTGTGTGTGTGTGTGTGTGTGTGTGTGTGTGTGTGTGTGTGTGCGTGTGTGTGTGCGTGTGTGTGTGTGTGTGTGTGTGTGTGTGCGTGTGTGTGTGTGTGTGTGTGTGTGAGAGAGAGAGAGAGAGAGAGAGAGAGAGAGAGAGAGAGAGAGAGAGACAGAGAGAGAGAGAATTTGAAAGACTGCATATTCCAGATGGTCAGCCTGCCACACCAGGGAAAATCATTGGCGCTATTGGCTCAGCTGCTGCACTGTTTCAATCAAGTTTTTGGTTGTTTCACAAAATCATATATGACTGGTCACACAAGTGCATGTACACATGTATATGTAAGATTTTTTTATAGGTGCAACATTACAGTGAAGAATCAGAAATATATAACCAGACAGAGGCTGAACTGAGGGGCTGCATAAAGAGCCAATGTAACACAAATAACAAGTCCCAGAATGAAAATTTAGACCTGGAAATTGGTATTATATGTCCTCTTTAAAGTCCGAAAACCAAACAGGTAATTGCTGATACACTTTGATATACTGATCTTCCATGACCCCTTTGTGTACTCTGATATGCTAACACTGTTGGGCCTGTGGTAATATTTCAGTGTGATGAATTTCTACACTAAACCTTGACAAGCTGTAAAGTTATTGATGCCATTCCTGTAAAAACAGTTTGAGTTTTTATCATGCTGAAATGATAGCCTAGATATACAATGCAGGGTGTAAATACCTGCTGTCTCTCCCATTACTGAACATGTGCTTCATATATCATCTGTCCACAGATGTCACAGACTACTGGCGCTGTATTTGGATTTATCTTGACACTGCTTATCAGGCCATACAGTAAATATCTGTGTCAAAGGCATTTTTAATTATATTCATTGAGGTTTTGTTTTATTTCTTGAGGTTAAATGTCGGTCAACATTTACACGTACCATCCCAACATGCACTGCAGGGAAACACGTTCACATCACAGTGTTAATACAAAGATGCCCTGACATTACTGTTCAGGCTATGGTCAGTTAGAGTATGCAGCTGACCTGAGTCATGTTTCACATGATCATGATCACATTTTCATAATTGCAGATAAATTTGTGAGTTAATTTAATTTCAAACCCAGGTGTCTATCAAGATAATACATTTCTAGTATTATAACACACTATTTCACAATGTGTTTCTCAGACCTAGAGAAGATTGGGGAAATCCCTTAGCTTCACACCCACAGCAAAAAAGAGACATGTTGCAATGCCAGTAGTCTATTGGAAACTACGTCTGAAACAATAACATACGTAACAACAATAAAAGGGAACATGCTCACTTGCGAGACACAACCATAGACTGAGAGTGAAGTATGAATGAAATCATGTGTTCCTGATTTTAGGTGACGCAACACTTGAGGCTGTTCACTTCCACAACAGTTTATGAAGAACAATGTCATTTTACTGCAGCTTTTATTTTAAATGCTATTTATCAGATTTCCAATTCTGTTTTGTTATATTATGTTTACAGTAAAAGACAGTATTTTCTGTATTTCGTAAGCATTTCCTAAAAGTGTTCTAGAAATGTTGATTATCTATGAGTCAGATCATTTGCCCAGAGTTGATGATGAATAAGCCTGCTATAATAATATCAATACAGGTTTAAAAACCATCTCATGCCTGTCACGTGTATGCTCCTCTTTTGGTTCTGTTCAACATTTCTTTATTGAGCAGCCGTCAGCCAAAACACACTATTACACAACAATATATCACCATAAAATTGGAACACATAAAAAATCTGAGTGCAGAGATAAAGACAATAAGTGAGTCAGTATAAGTGATACATCAAGCCCAGTTTTTCAGATAAAGGCAAAGAAAATGTGTATATAAGCAAGTATCATCAATCATTCCTCAAAACACATTCTCCCACACTCTAATTACCCTATTTTACCCCAACTTTTCCATCATCCCATTGTTCAGTCTATCGGCATACAGTAAATATGTCAACAGCAATGTACAGCCAAAAATCTAAGGCCACATGATTACATTCCATGGTACCATGAAATAAAACTTCAAAAGCCAAAAATCCTCATTGAACCGCTTACTGTTGTATGGAAGAGAAAAAAGGACAACATTTTTTTTTTACCTTTATGCCTAAAACCCTGCCATTAAACAGGTGAGTGTGTTTGTGTCAGAAGAAAAGGAGATGGAAATAATGAGAGCTAATACTTAATCCTATTACATTTAAAAATATAGCACAATATATTACAGTGAGAAACAATAGACAATAGGAGTTTTAATTTGCAAACCACTCCCACTCTAACAACACTTTTGGCTAAAGGGGCTTGGCCACACAGAGGGGGCAGGAGGGTACGTGCAAAGACTATAAGAGAGGTGACACCCAGATGGAGCATCATACAGGTGAGCCTTCACAGTCTCATGCCTCCACCCTCTACCGCCTGAGGATACTACTTCTCTATACCAGACACAGGAGTACACCTCTGACTTGACACGGTACTGCTTTCCTTCATGCCCTCATTCATTCAGCGTCTGACATAGTCTGTTGTCGGTTTGCTGTCATCTGACTCTCTGTCAGTGTATGACAAGTTAGAGAAGTATGTCTGACAGCTTCTTTCACTTCTCTGTTCATGTTGTCAATTATTAGCTTTGGTTCTGGTCACTCATGATGGTGTTTTGTCTCTCCAGGTTGTTATTTAAGTATGTTGGCAGAAATGGAGACGGTGAGTCTGATATTATTTTTAATGAACTTGTTTTTGATTCAAGTTAACCCATATATGACAGAATTTTTTTTTTTTGTATTCATATAACTGAATGTTCCAGTAATAGAGTGCTCTAAAATGTTATTCTGTGAACTGTAACTGATGTGTGTAGGGTGAGGGTAAAAGGTTATTTGTAAGAATAGCAGCTCAACCACACACCGCTGTCACCAAAATGTTACCTCCTGGCGAGGGCACAAACACTTGCATAAATTTGCCAGTCAAACTAAATTACACATGGTCACAGTGTTGTTGCCTGGCTCATTTCCAAGGCACAAACACAACAGCGCACAGCTAAGCTCTGCAGTTTGACAATACCCTTGATGGACAGAATTAATCATACCTGATGTTTAATAGTATGAACAAAAATTTGATGATTTATAGACAATTCACATCGCATTTTAAATTAATGATTGAGTGCATTCATGATCATCAGATCTCAGAACAACATGACTTACTGTATGATACACCACAGTACAAAAGTACACCACAACAGAACAACAATGTGTTATCTTTGGGAAGAAAAAAAAAACATTTGGTGTGCGGACTGATAACACCACCACCTCAGGCTATGACTGACGTGAGATTAATGGCAGCCATCATGCAAAGTGTTTTTCTCTCTGTCAGCACAACACAACAACAACCCCCTAGTAAAAAAACAGAGTGTGCGTGATTGCTGAAAGCTGATGTCCTGCTCTGTCTCTGTCAGATGGCTTATGTGACTGAAATCAGGCTGAGTGGAGGTCGCGGAGCCTGGAGCGGAGTGGCTCCTTCCACCTGCCCTGAGGTGGACCTTGAGGTCATCGAGGAGTACCTGCAGGAGCATTCGCTGGAGGTTCAGCCTGCACACACACCTGCCTCACCTCCGGCCACAATGGCACAGCAAACGCACACACACACCCACCGGGGTACTAGGATCATAGGTGAGTGTGGTGATGGCAAGAATGTTAATGGAGACAATGTAGTGTGTGTTTGTGCATGTTTCTATATTTTCAGTTTGACTGTTTTTTGTGTCTGTATCTGCACAGAGAATAACTGGTCAGGTCAGCATGCTTATGAGTGGCACTGTGGTTCTCACACTCCAAATGAGGAATATGAAGAGCAAGCCCCAACAACCTGGCCTAGTCCCCATGACAACCAGTGGGTAAGTTCAAGGACCTTACCTCAATCGCTTAGTAAATTAAAGCTTAATCACCTCTTTTACAGCTGAACACTACAACAGGCAATGTAACACATTTCACCATTTTGAATGGAGGCAACAATAAGACATTTGATTGACTTTATTCATAATTTAATAGAATGGTTGAATGGTTGTGAATTATTAATATGTTTTTATATGTGTTAGCTCCAGGACCACATTGCATATTCCTATGAGGCACCTGTGTGTATCGACTCAGACTCCCAGTCCAGCAGCTCCCAGTACCAGGAATACCATGATTCCCCATCTCCATCCTCTGACAGGGGAGGCAGAAATAACAGGGACTCCTTGCCTCTTGCCCCACTCTCAGGTACACACACACACATTCACCTTTGCAACAAAACTTTCAAACTTCAATGTATCCACTCACATCTGTATGTACTTTATTTAGAACTGTAAGATGTTAAAAACATGCATGTTCCCATACAAATTCACATCCCCTAATAATTGTCTTTACATCACCTTCCTCCTTGGCAGGCAAGAGAAAGGAGCGGTTGTTCCAGTTCCTGTTCGAGATGCTTCAGACGCCATCAATGCGAAGCTGTATCTGGTGGGTCCAATCATCCTCTGGCACATTCCAGTTTTCCTCCCAAAACAAGGAGCGCCTGGCCCAGATGTGGGGCCGCCGAAAGGGTAATCGCAAGACCATGACCTACCAGAAGATGGCACGGGCACTGAGGAATTACTCCCGCACTGGCGAGATTCAGAAGGTGAAGAGGAAACTCACTTACCGGTTTGATGAGAAGACATTGAGAGGCCTACAAGGAGACTCTAATACAGTGTAGGAAGCATGGTGGAGAGTGTGTATATAAGCATAGAAAGAGAAGAAGCACAATGGATATTCTTATAAAGATGATTCTGCTGATTCTAATTCTATGGCATGTAGAAACAAATGAATACAGAGTATTTGAAAAGCCAGAAAATGAAACACTGTAGTTCAAAGCTCAATGTGTGAAATCAGCTGGCATTAAATAATATGTAAATCTAATAGGTTGTTACATAAAATCTACTTTATAAGTAGAACTTAAATGATTCTCAAAATAAATGTGTAAACGAAATAAACCTGGTATATTTGTCTATCTTTCTATCTATGTGAATATATGCTGTGTAGTTGCATATCAGCAGATGCAGATGTTTTTTTTTAATAAAATAAAGCAAACACAGACACACACACAAACTCACACCCATAGCCAAAATTGTATGCAAAGTAAGCATGCTGTGAAAAACCGCCACTAAAAACAGACCTGTTAATCAGTAACATCTAAAAAGTCCCCTGGCACACAGTGTACCAGAACACTCACACATCCTGAATACATTTTTAGATGTTGATGTAGTTATTTTATTTTGTGAAGTTGAAATACAGCAATTTATTTTTCATTATGTTATAAAATATTTGCAATAATGAGTGTAGTTGTTAGTTTAGTGAAGCTTTGTACCCATATTCAACTGTGACATATTTTCAGTATCTCAGTTCTACATTATACTATTTCAGAGGGGAATATTGTACTTTTTCCTCCACTGCATTTATTTGACAGCAGTAGTAAACACTTTTTTTTAATAGATTAGCTTAAATAATATGATGTATTGTATTGTTATAGATCAAACCCACACATATATAAAGTTGTTTAAAGTAGAGTAACATTAAAATGCTGCTTACATATCAATGAATGAGAAATATTCCAATAATATAATACAAAGTATTATATGGCATTCTGAAAGGGAACACTTTACTTGTAACTATTTCTCTTTGGCGGCATCTATGGCGATAAGCCATAATTGCAGATATGTTTTTGGACCTCACTTCCCAGAGATCACAACAGTGTCACCTGTGTGACATCAGTCAGTTGGAAATATGCTGCTTCACAAACAAGTGAGTTGAAAAGTGATAAGTGAGTTGCATTAACTCCATCTAAGCTCTCTGGCAGACCACCCACCACTTTTAGGTAAAAAAAAACAACAACAAAAAAACATGAATATCACCCATTGGTTTGTGGACTACCGTTTTGAAGCCTTCAGTTTAGCTATCTAGGATTTGACTGTCACCATCTTTGATTTTTGGAATCAGAAGTGTGTGGAGCTAGCCCTTGCACTAGCTGCTAGCTTGCTTAGCATGGTGCATTAATATTCTATGGTTAACTATGATAATGCTAATGCTAATTTTCACTAGCGAAAAACAGACTTAAAACCATTCAAACAACTGAACATCTGACTCCTTAGAGGGTCTTTTATCACATTGATCCAGACTTTTTATGTGACCAAAATGTTATAATTAACTTTCATTAACTGAAAACACACCGCAAAATAGTAGTATTGATCCAGACTTGTTATGTGACCAAAATGTTATAATTAACTTTCATGAACTGAAAACACACGGCAAAATAGTAGCAGCTATGCCTATACTCTGTGAATCTGGGGTTATACCATAGCTATGTTAGGTAATTAGTGTTATTGCTGTGGTAGCAACTTGTCAATCACAAAGAGCCACGCCCTAAAGCATACCCAGCTTTATCTTCTATTTAACTGTAAATGGGACCATAACTTACAAAATGAACATCATGCAATATTGGAGATGACTTGAACGATTGAGACCATAAACTTATTTGGAAAGTGTTTACTGAGGTAATAAATCAAGTGAGTAGGGTCATTTTGCAACCAATGGAGTTGCCACCTGCTGGCCATTAGAGAGAATGCAGGTTTAAGGCACTTCTGAATTGGCATCATTTTTTAGACTGGGAGCTACCCACTTGATTTGTAGGTAAACCAGCTAGCTGTTGTAGCTAACAAATTGCTGTTAACTGGAACCTCTTCAGCCATGAATGTAAAGATTTGGGGTGTTTTGAAATACATGTTTGATTTATAAAGCTCTAGTGTGGTATTTGTGTTCACAAATGTGAATATTAACAGCAATGTGTTTGTGCACGCAGACTACAAAGTAATGTTCTAAATAATATAATAATGTGTCCCTATTTGACAGGTGTGTGACGTCCACTGGTAGGCTGATGCATAAACTCACGTTGTGACTGCACCAGGAAAACCTGGAAACAGACAGAGGGAAACTAGCAGCTAAGTACAACTTACAGTAAATGACCAGAAGTAAGATTTAAACTATTTTAAATGTATTACAGTAAGTGGTAAGACGATGAATATTCCACACTTTCTCGGTGTGGGTATGGCGTTGTGGGAATGTACAGTATATTCATATTCTTATTCTATTGAAAAGGCAAAAAATGTATATTCCATTTAGTTTACAGCTTTACTAAAACTGTATCATTGTGTAAGCTTAAGTGAATAAAGTAATAATAATAAGTAAATTATCCAAGAAATCACAATTTGTACCTTTACAGCAAAAAAAAACTAAACAAAAAACAAAAAAACAACCCAACCAAAAAACAAAACATTTCAAATGCAAAAGAACAAAAGAAGGGCATGACGCACCAGGTCTACTTTTTCCATGGTTATTTTTTTGCTGCTCTTGACTGATTCAAGCAATCCCTTGCCCTTTTGCACAGCCAGAGAGAAGTCCTTACATGACAAGTCACAGTTCACAGATACTTGAAGCTCATTTTTGATCAGCATCTGTTTCTTGAGTCTGGCTATTTAATGCTCATCAGAGAGAAAATCCTCTCTACAAAGGCATTTTGCCTGGCATACTGAAGCCAAATGAGACAATCTTGAACATGTTGATCAAGTAGGATTTTCCTATGTTTTATTTTGGGAAAACTGCCACCCACCTTCCACTGGTGGATTTTGTGGTATTCTGTCCAGTTTTCTGCATCTCCTCCCGACATCACAAAACTCCTCATAGAGTTAGTTCATACTGATTGTCTCTGTTCCTTAAAATCAAGGCTGAAGACGTTTCTGTTTCCACTGTCATTTATTAAATCAAATTTGAGGCAATTTCTTCCACTGCACTGTAATCTTTATTCTTGTATTTTATCTATTAAATAACTATTTTTAATTGTATTTAATTATTATTTTGTTATGTTTGTTTTATACTTTATCCTAATGCTTTTAATGTTTTATGTAAAGCACTTTGAATTGCCTTGCTGTTGAAATGTGCTGTACAAATAAACGTCTGTCATTTTGAGGGCAGCTGCCACCAGTCCCAGGTCAGTGATCAGAGCTCCTCATAGGTTCAGATTGGTTCCAGTTTCACCATTACATTTTCTGGAAAGAAATCAAATCACTTGTCAATGTATGCAAGGATGGAGTCGTTGAACTTCACAAAGTCCTTTTGCTGCTTGTACCTTTGTGCGGACACCTGTTTATCCATCAGCTGAGATTAACTTTCCGAATCAAGCAAAAGGTAAAGATCTGAGCCTGCAAGTGGGAAAACAATCACTTCTGGTGGGCATACATTGATGGTGTGCAATTGCCCCATCAGATTACATTGCAACTCATTTTGTGACTGCCAACTGCATCGTTCTCACTCAGTACTGGACCAAATTAAAAAATTGTTGTCCTCATTATTCACTTAAACACAAAACATGTGAAAATAGAACCTGGGTTGAAAAACACCAAAGTTTGAATTTGGGCTCTTTTGCCATATTTCACTCCCAGTAAATTAAATATTGCCAGTGTTTGCCTTCTACCAGAACATTGTACCATAATGAATCTTGAAGAATCTGGGTAAAATTGCCTGTATTACCTGGTCACATAACCGACATTATCAATAAAAATATCTTTCACCTGAATGGGTAATCCTGTTAGTATGCAGTAATTACTCACACTTAGTGATATTGCATTCAGGATTATGCGAAACAAAGCAGTTTTGGAAACAATATGCATCCTTACATCGAATCAAAATTCCACAAACTTCATAAAACTATGTCAGGACATTCCTTTTGTCACTATCTATAGGATGGTGAAATCACAAAATACTGAAATAGTGACTGTTATGTCAGCCACTGATGAGCAAAGCCTGTCATCAGGAAAAAGTGGATTAAAAAATCAACAAAGACAGAGTATTCCTTTCGTTTATTTTGAATAAGGCAGAGGTTATGACAAAAACCAGATGATGAATTAATACATTTGTATCAACTGTACAAATATCAACCATCTCTTCTAATCATTCTGTAATTTAAATGCAGTGCTTAAATTAAATTAAATTCATTTTCAGTTTTTGTTGACATTGTCTGAAATGTGATAATTATTCCTTTTAAATTTATTTTGTTTAAAAGTCTATTTATTAGAAGTTGTACTGGGTGTATAGGCTTCATATAAGTATCATTTATGACAGAGCTGTTGTATAGGACAGGTGTTCCTAATAAAGTGCTTGGTGAGTGTATGATTTGCTGTATAAGCCCGTCTTATTGGTAGACGTGAGCAGACGTGAAACCCCAGCAAAAGCATTCACTTGAGCGACACTTAAGATTAATTTAAATAATGATTGCATGAGAAAAAAAACGAGGTTAATCTTTCCTTTTTATTTGATGGTGTTTACATCCACATATGAACAGAGTAGGAATTATAGCTTTAGTTTTTACTTGTCCACCAATTTCAGTGGACCAAAGTTCTTTTGACCGGTTAAAACAACTTTAGTCATGATATATAATATTTGATGTCAAAGTGTTTCAGTCATTGACTGTCTCCAGTCTGTGATCCCAGCGGACACCTATATATCCCCTGGGGATTCTATACCAGACCTGAACTTAAAACTGGACTTTTGCCTTCGGCCTGTTTTTCGGTGAGTGATACACCTGCTCATCTGGACTGGTAAATGACAATGCCACTCGAGAACATCCCACTCCTGGGTCATAAAAGTATCCAAGCTTCATTTTTTGTATATATAGGATTGTCCTCCTTCTGCATTGTCCTAGATTTGGCATATGACCTAAAAAGGGGGGCTTCACTGTTCATCCAGTATGGATGTGAACACAATAATCTACTTAAAACCAAGTCAGCAATTTAGTTCAAATCAAATATGCTGGCCAAAACAACCTAAATGAGTCACTATCTAAATGATGAACTCTACTCTCTACTTACCGGCTGCTAGTTTCCCTGGTTCCCTGGACTGTTTCCAGGTTATCCTGGTGTAGTCATAGGGTGAGTTTAGTCATCAGCCTACCAAATAGGGTAGACATTATACATATGACATTTATTATATTATTTAGAACTTTACTTTATAGTCTGGATGCACAAACACATTGCTTGTATAGCAACTGAAAAATGTATTTCAATGAAAATCTTTGAGACTATTACTATAAGTAATTTAATTTATTAAGTACTTATTCCACCACAGGCAAACAGAAATGAGAAATGTGACATGGCTCGAACAGAAGCCTTCAACCAAGGCTACTGAGGCACATTTATTAGGGTGAGGAAGGGATTTTCACTAACTGATGAAATACAGATGGTGTCTCCATGGAGTGCACGCCTGTGTGCACAGAAGCGCATGCACGTTTGTATATAAAAAGCATCAGCTTAATGCTTTTCTTGTCATTTGAAGGCACAGGCTGAAAGCAGCAATACACCATGTGAACAGCGGATACAAGGATTATGTTGGACCTCACTGTGGAATTCATTACACCTGTAAACAACCTTCAAGGAAACTTGTACAATCAAACTTCTCCCGTCTTCTCTGGTCTTCATCTACAGTGATGGCTGAATGGAACTGGGTGGCTTACACAATACTAGAAGTGCTGATTGCTGTGGCTTGTTGCCTTGGCAATACGTTGGTGGTGTGTGCGGTGTGTGTTGGCATCCGGGATTCCCTTCGGGAGCCAACGTTCTGCTTCCTGGTTTCCTTGGCAGTGGCAGACTTCCTGGTGGGTGTGGCCGCAGTGCCCCTGGCTATACTGTTGGATGGCTGGGTGAATATGACCCCTGATCTGTGCCTGCTTCTCAGCTGTGTGGTGCTTGTGCTGACGCAGGCCTCTGTGCTGTCCCTGCTAGCTATTGCTGTTGACCGATACCTTCGGTTACACACGCCGCACAGGTGAGCTATGCACTCTGAAACACTGGTTTACAGGAAGAAAAGCTATATACAACACATCCTCACTCGTTGTTTTGTTTTCTTTCTTTCTCTTTAATTATTCACCCTCAGATACAAAGCAGTGGCCACACAGCAGCGTACATGTTTGGCTGTGTCTGTGTGCTGGATACTTTCATGTCTGCTGGGGTTCACCCCTCTGTTTGGCTGGCACAACTACTCCACTCTAGCATCTGATTCCACAAATACATCTTCCCCTTCCTTCATCTCTCCACCCTGCACCTTCCTCTCTGTTATCTCGCTTCCTTTCATGGTGTACTTCAACTTCCTGGGATGTGTCATGGCGCCCCTGCTGGTCATGACTTTCCTCTACATTCGAATCTTCTGGAGCCTGCAGCGCCGTTTGAAAGACAGCAGTCCTCAAGCCCAAGCCTCTTTGCTCAGAGAGAGGAGGCTGGCCTGCTCCCTGGCTCTGGTCCTCATTTTGTTTGGTGGCTGCTGGATTCCTCTGCACCTGATGAACTGTCTGCTGCTGTTTCATGGTCCTAAAGCTGTCACACAGGGGACACTATATACAGGCAGGTGGCAGTAGCTTTTCCATTCCTTACACATTCTGCAGTTGGTTGTTTTTATGTTTTTATTTGCATAGTTCCTCCATTATTTGGATATGAATGTAATTATGTAATTTCAGTCACAGTGAATATAAGTCTGACAGTAACAATTGAAATTTTCCAGGTATTCTCCTGTCTCATGCCAACTCAGCTGTCAACCCTGTAGTTTATGCTTACCGCATCCCAAAGATCCAACAGGCCTACAGCCAAACATGGAGTCGCCTGATGAGGTTAAACTGTTGCCATGGGGACAAGCGAGTTCGCCGGTCAATAACGGGCCACAAATCATACAGAGATGACAGAGATGACGATCAGGAGGGAAGGCTACATCCTAACACCACAAAACAAAAATCCACAGTGATGTTTTAAGTGATGTTTGAGATTTGAGTTTATGGGAATTTGTGCCAAATGTTTTACACACTCAAATCAAACAATCATTTAATGCTTTATTACATACAGTATAATCATGTAGGCTGAGGAAATGCAGGCACTAGGGTGAGTGTTTGAATTTGTGAAATCAGTATTCGTAGTGTTTGGTTTGATATAAAACCTGCACTCTAGGTGTGCCATGGCGTATGATTGACTACCCCATCTGCAAACTTTATTCTAGTCAAAGCTATCTCATGTGTCTCCACTAGAGGGGTCTCTATACTAATAAACTCAAGACTCTGTTGCACACAAACCATGAAGCCATCACACAATCACACTTGGCAACAAACTATTTCAAGATCTCATCTTGGACAACTGATTTGAAGAAAGTACAACTTTATTGACATGTACATATTTTTAGGTTAGTCATGTGACAGGTTCAATCAGTCAAACATTAATCCTTTCCAGCACATATACCATACCTGCTCCTTTTTTGTGAAATGGAAGAATAAAGGTGGCATTTAGACGTGACAGTGTGTTGAATATTCACGTGTTCAGTGAGCCCCTCAGGGAAGGCAATAGACTGTATAGTTATCACCTGAGCAGGGTGCAATCCCACCCACCAAACTATACAACCTACTACCTCACCCTGACAGAGCCCAAATTAAATACACCCCACATAATTAACCTGTTCTAGCAGAAACACTGCTTGTCACAGCTCATTGTGTTGATTGCTGCAAGCATATGTTTTGACTGGATGGCATGATTGCCCATCTGCAGATGACAGTCGGTGAGTGGCTGACTCAGCTGTCTCCTTGGGAAAGACAGTAGATTGTATAGTTATCTCAAAAAGAGGTTACAAAACCCCACAACTATTCAATCTACTACCTCAGCCCCAAGGACAGCATCCACGTTGCTTCAGCATCAAAGATCCACAAAGGTTATACTCCTGCAATGGTACAAAGAAGAAAAGACAGAGGGTTATCTTAATTAACTAGTCTTGTCTGTAAAATACGTGCAAGATAAAACTGGATAGGGTGTGTAGGATTGCCACTTTTGAAGTGTATATTTACATGACATTTCTGATTTGGTTTGGTCAAATTCAGTAATCAAATGTTTGTTTTATTCCTGTGTCTTACTCTTTGTTTAAATCGGTTCTTGGAAATAGATCAAAATCAGGACTTATGGCTGAAAATTGCTCGTGCTTAATGACAACAAGTCTTCAACTGCCAAGATTTTGAAAAACATTTTTCACTCCTTAACAAGAGAAGAGCCTCAGAGATTTTGCATATTGGCATCATCTTCACCGATCACCCAAGCTTTTTTTGTTGCAGCGCTAAATGTCTTTGAGATTTCTGTTCCATTAAAATAATCCAAAGACAAATAATTTAACCATAAGCAGACATCGAGAAGTGAGAGCACTAATGTGTGAAAGCCCAACAAACAACTCACTGGCTTCCTGAGACTCTGGCATGTGATCGAAAGAGAAAAAAAGCTGCTCGACTCTGTGCCAGGAATTCATTTCCGTTTTTGCCAAAAACTGAGCTCATTCCAGTGGGCTATCCCTGTGTAGGCTGGCTGCTGCTCAGACGGAGGTACACACACAGATGCCTGCAAATATGGCTGCCACCAGCTGCCTCTGATTGAATACAAGGCTGGGATTCTGCCCCCCAAAACAAAACAAGGAAACACAAAATGGCGTCTTACACATCGGCCATTTTAGGTCTGCTTAAAAACATTGTCTGGTCTACCTTTCAGGGTTTTTTTTCCCCGAGTCTGCTGTCTCTTGATGAAGGAAGAGCGGCTGTTCTATCGAGAGTGATGGAGAATCAGTCTCATGCCAAGCTCCAAGACGATGCCAACAGACCCAGACAGCACACTATCACAGGTACTGAATGGGGAGAATCTCTAACATTACTTATCAAACAGCTGGGAAAGCTCAAAGAGAAATTGTCCCTGTGATTTTATTGATACCATTTTTTTTGGTTTGATCAACAATCTTGAACTAAGGAACTCTCACTGTACAGGCAGATTCAACTTTTATTCATTTCACTAAGAAACCCCTTTTTTATCCTGCTAAACTCTTGTGGTATAAAGGTCGGAATGTGCCAGCAGGTTAACATAGCAGCAACTGAAGGGTTAATAAGTGCCAGACTAAATGCCAGACCTGGGCCTCAGATAGACAGAGAAGGGGTTAGGAGGTATGCCACTTGCATAAATTAGCATACAGCTCCGACCCCAGAGACTTGGTCCAGACCAGCCCATAGTTAGCATGCAGTAGACCCTGCTAGTCTGATTACAGAAGACCAGACAGACAGTAGGGGGTGGGGGTTTATTGGCATTATGCCCAACTCTGCCACCATGCCAGTGACAGATCTACAAGCTCTGTTTAGTTGCCAAGAATGGTCCCCTGACTGGCGCTGTATTCGAGAGGAGCAGAGTAATAGTGATATAACATATTGTACTGTGGGGATATGGGTCAAATTAATAAAGATTTAACAGGACATCTGAGCATGGCCTCGAATGAAAACATTAAATGCTTGTGGGGAATTCTGTGCTTCTGGGTTAATTGTAAAAATTGGCGTCCCATTCCGTGAACAACTCCAGACTGTTTTGGAAACACTGAGGCCAAACTCGGTCAGTCATGTGAGCTCTATTGGGCACTGTTGTCTGTGATAGTGGACTTTGTCTGTGGCACAAAGAAGGGGCACGCATGGCTCCTCCAGGGCAAATCATTTTCTCTGTCAACAGATCAAAAATAAAAGTGCCACAAGTCAGTAGGGCAGCTGAGGGGATCCTGAAGAAAAGATGAGAAAAGGAAGAAATGTGGCCCATTGAGTTAATCTCATCTTTCTATCAGACAGTCTGTCTGTACATCTGTCACAGCAGAATTATGGTAGTAAATTCACATAAGCGCTATTCTGTGTAAGCCAGGAAAACACGGACCTTGTCCTCATTTGCCCTCTGATAACGCTAGCCTGCTGTGACCAACCAAAATATGTTTTTCTATAACCATCACAACTGTTAAGTATGAAGGCCTTTCAAGAAATTTTTAAAAAGACATATTTAACTTGTACAAAACGCAGAAGACAAGTTGTTATGACCAAACTATTTACTTATTCAGCACTTTTGTAGATTAGATTGAATGACCAAGATCAAAACGGCTGCCAAATTAAATTACCACTCATTTATTATTAGCATTTTGACATAGATTTTATAAAATTTTGACATCAACCTAAATCTGCTGTGCTATCAAAAAAACATATCAAAAAAATTATGAAATGAATGCGCCATTTTTCACGAATCAAAAAACATGCGAAAATTAAGATGGAAAACACTGTGGAAACAATAGGCCTTAGCTTCCTCTCACCCAGTGTGAAAGGATGCACCGTTCGTCGGATTTATTCCTCACCCAATGCAAACGACGTAAACACAAATTAATTAGCAAATCCCCAAACATACACAGAACGTTGCCAACAAAACTCCTCGGAATTGGAGCAGATTTTCGCAGAAAGCAGAGGCCGGGAAATACCTATTGGACTGCCTGGTCCCTTGGTCCGCGAGACGGGATGAATGCTTGGCACAGACACAACGAAGGGGGCACCAGACGATTGGTAAAGGTTCTTGTGTGTTTCTCCCTCTCTCTCTCTCTCTCTCTCTCTCTCTCTGAGCTCTGTGCCAAGAATGGGCAGTGTCTGTGTACCAGGCAGAATTTCAATGAGGGAGGAAGGAGGTGGTGATGGTGGGCAAAGAGGAGGAGGGGTAGGGGAGCTGGAGTTGGCAGAGGAAGTATGCCACACAATAAATGGCAGAATGAAGAATTCCTACAGCTAAAACAATCCAAACAGATGCGCCAGTTTTGTCTTACTGTTGTCCAGCTGTACTGCAGAGTCTGGGCATCTCACAGATACAAGAAAGTATGGTTGTCCTCTATAGAGCGCTATGGAGATTTTTATCGTACCTGCTTTTCTATTTCCCCCATTCCCTAAGGAATGCCTTATTCCTACATTACAGGACGAAGGACAGGCGCAATGAGTCTCCTCCATGCCCATTTGGCATGGTGCCTGCTCTGATGCTCTGTATATCCTCATTAATCGGCTGCAAACACACAGGACAAATGCTCACAAGTAAGCATGCATATAGAAAGGCAGGTACTCAAACACAACCACACACTGGTAGACACAGCACAGCCTGTACGCATGGAAAAAGCTCAGCCTATTTGATCCTGATTTACTAAATGTTAATTAAATGGAAATACCTTCAGCCCTTCGCCATCAACTTCTTTTTTTTTGCAAGACACACACAAATGTTTGACTCACAGGCATAAGAGCTAGGTAAACATGTCGGGCAACGTGTTTGATGAAAAGATAGTATGACCAAGATAAGGCCGGAATATAAAGGAGCCATTGTGTTGACAATCACAATGTCCAACAATCATTTCAAACATAGATACACAGGAAGAAGTGGAGCTAAGTTCATTAATCAGTATTTTAAAGAGGTAGCAGGTCATTACACTTTTGTAAATCTCCAATTTTTTAAACTTACAAATAAGCATCTCAGGTTAACTTCTCATGACATTGCATTTTATTAATATATATCAATATATATGGGTGTATTATATCAAGAGAATGTGAGTTATTAACTAATAAAAATAAAAAGAGGACAATTTCTGAATTGCTCAGCTATACTATCCAACGTGAGCATGTTGATAAAAACCACTGAATGAACACCACATACATCACAGATCTATTCCCTCTATCCTCTCTCCTCTTTTCCTCCTGTGTATGCTTTTGCTAATATGCTGATGAGATGTGTGGTTACCATGGTTTCAAATGTTTCTGATAGCTCAGATGCCTGGCCTGGCATGTACCTACACGCCCACATGGTATAGCATTCACTGATCCCACACATGCACATACAGAATATACGCGCAAACACACTTTTAAAAGGTATGCCCTTTCAAAGAGGGTGTGTGTGCATATTTGCCTGTATGTATACAAAGAGTTTGTGTGCAAGAGTGCAAAGCGGTGTATGTCAGGACGAAACAGCTGCAGCTTCCTGCATGAGAAGAGAAACTTCCTGTTGCCTTGCTGCAAACTGTGGCCGGTCAGCCGAGATATCAGCCAATCAGCTATGTTGAATTCAGGAAGTTAGCCTGACTGCCTCTAGGAGAAAAACTCAGAAACATTATGAGGCAACACGATAAGTTCATCTGAGGATAAGAGAGGGGCGGGGAAAGAGCTCTCCCACCCCTACCTCTCTTTCTGTCTCTGTAACCCTTGTTCTCTCTCTTTTTTTCCAGCTTCTTCTTTCTTAACATTTTCCTCTCATCACTGTCACATGTTTATATTCATAAAAAATATATATTTAAGAAACTTTTTCTTATCTTTAAATGTATTAATTTTGCCTCTCAATGCCAAAGCTGAGCAATTTGAAGTGACAGAGGCTAATGCTGAGAAATTGGGAGTAGTAAGCCCACGTATTGTGAGGGGTATGTTGAAAGGGTCTGCCCATATTCTCTGTTTGTTAAACACGTGGCACGAAGGCGCCATCTTAACACCAATCCCTATTTAGATACAAGATACAATACTGACAATAAGCAGTCTAGTTACATTCCTAATTTTACATACAACATGCTGATATTTCATATCACTTCAATCAGTGTTAAATGTCCTTTCTAAATGTAGATTCAACTATCTAATCGTTTGTTTGTACATTAACATATCCTGTTTTGTCTAATATGGGGAGTGCAACAATGATATTTTGCTTTGGTTGAGTGGCGTTTTCGTTTCTCACAATGAGACTTTAAACAAAATACGCAGTGTAATATGAAGAAATGGCTTATTTCCTTGCAGCTGCATAAGATACACATCAATCAGATAAATACAACGGTTTATTTTCACTCTTTTTTGGTTTTCCAACTGCAAGTCACACTAGTGATAGTAAACCAACAGCCTTGCTGATAAAGTGAAAAAAACACTAAAGGAAACAACTTTTGCGAAACAATCCGCCCTTTTCTTTACAGTGTTGGTCGGTTTCATTTCTGCCTAAGTTTCCTCTGAAGCGCAAATGATCATATACACTAGCCTATGACCCAGTGTGTCAAGACAAACATTACAGTTGCCACCTTTTCACAAACTGTCACACCTAAAGATCGCAGGAAGATAAAACTAGTGCACACACACATGCTCCTGTGAAACAACTGCCACATAGCTGAGTGTAAGAAAGTGCAGACAGTGTGCAAAGGGAATGAGAAACAAAGTAAATATTACCCTCATATTACTTATCATAACGGCTCTGGATGATAAGAGACCTGCCAGGCGTCTTGATTGTCCTGTGGGTGCAACCCATCGACACTGGTCAGCTAAACTCATACTGACCTGAACACAACAACAGCTCTATGACTCGGTCAACCCTCTGAGGTCAGAAAGTAACCAAGGAGGCCTGTCCTTCCTCCTGCCAGTCTACAAAGAGACACCTGTTCAGTAAGGAGAGCCACAGAAAGACTGTTTACCACTCTGTCAGAGCCTGCTGTCCTGGAGCACAGAGGGAGAGGAAGAGGGGGACAGGGAAGGAGAGAAAGAGATGAAGGAAGCAAAAGACAGAAGATGGTCAGCAGGGAGTCGTGGGGTCCCTCTGAGCTCTAGAAAAGTTTCTCCTGTTATGTCCATGGAGCCAAAATGGCGGCGAGCGGAGTGCGGCGTGGCAACCGACGACAAGAGACACGTTTGCAGGACGAAGACCATGATGAAGGACAGAGAACAGGGCGAAAGGAAGTGCAGGAGAAAGATTATAGGTCAGTGAAATAGATGGGAAGAGGTGTCGCAGGATAAAAAAGAAAAATACCTGGAGCCTGTATGTGAGCGGCGGGTGGGCCGGAGGACTGGAGGAGAAGAGGGCCGTGATGGCGGGAAGAAGGGAAAAGAGAGGAGTAGAGCACACCCTCTGAGAGCTACACCCCCTTCCCACAATCCCCTCCTACTGGCGTGAGTGCGTCTGTCCGTACACGGGGTGACAGAGGGACGTCTGCTCACACACAGTCCTATAACACACACACAAAACACACAAGCCACAGTATCAAACACAGTGCACAACAATAAAAAAGCTCCAAATCAGACTCGCAATATACTCACATTACTTTCAGTTGCGTATGACCAAAACGGAAACAACCACACGAACAAACAGACACAGGACAGTTCAAAACACAAACATACACATAATCAATTCGCCAGCCTTTGGATCGCCCTCTGCTCTGCCCTGTGCTGTGTTTGCCTCGGTCCGCCTGCCCATTTTGGCACTGCTGCCAAGAGGGAAGGAGAGAAAAAAGGAGGGGGGGCGTAGAGAGACAGAAAGAGGAAGGGAGGGACATGCTGTAGCGAGAGAGGGGGAACAGAAAGAGGAGGAGTCAGAGAAAAAGAGTTAAGAAAGAGTGAGAGAGAGAAAGAGAGAGAGAAAAGAAAAAGACAGAGAAGACGTGTAAATTGTCGTGAGCAGACAACACTGTGACACAAAACAGTGGGACAGCAGCTGGGAGCACTCAGAGCATTTGTATGTTAATCATCTAACATTCAAAACACACTGCTATCCTTGTACCTTACTTATACTATCCTGCAGCAACAGACAGATGGCGAGAGAGACAAGCAAATCTCAACACTGCCATATTGTTCCATCTCACCACATTTTGACAATCAATAGATCAAAAAAGCCCAAACTGGCTTGAGATCCAAATTCTAAACTGATGGACATTTGTTATCAAGTTCTCTCGCCTGAAAAAGGAGTCCCGGGAGACTTACTGTCTTTTACGACATCTTTATTCTGCCTGCTTTTCTCCGCGTCTCCCTCCATCCTTCCCTCAATTCATCCTCTCCCTCCATCGGGGATAATATCAGCCCTCCTCAGTGGGAGGGGTTTGAGGGAGTTCAGCTAAATGAATCAATGAGCGAGGAGGGTGGATATTTCAGAGAATGTCACTTTTTTTTCCCGCCGTTGGCATCTTTCCCAGGTCTCCCTTTGCTTTCTCACACCAATGCAGATCTTGGATCAGCAAGCAGTCGCCTCTAGATGACTTCAATCATTAGGGGAGAAAACATAAATCCATCTGTTCATAAATGGCCGACCTTGTCTATAGCCTGACTGCGGACCAATCAGCGGCGTTTAAGCGGGTATCCCAAGCTGAGCCAACCAAACCGAGCTCACATCTGAAATGACGTCATTTTAAAAAAAAAAATGCTGAGAATAATTCAAAAACTTTAAAAAAAATTAAAAAAAAACCTAAATACTTTTTACCATGAACTTTTCCATCTCTTTTAAAAATTACATTAACCACTTTAGGGCAAACACACTAATCTTGTTTTGTCTTTGTCAAGCGAAACAGTTAATTCCTTGTGGCGGTTACTGTAATATTGAGTCCTCAAAGTGACCAAACACACACACACACGAACAAACACACATTTTTGGAGGGCTCTCCCGGTCCTCAAACACTCACTGCGGAGACAAAACAGACCACAATAGTCTTCACACATGTGGTACGAACAATCCGGTTCTTCCATGGAGGCTCAGATTCAGCCAGCAGGTTGGACAGCCCCTCAACCTGACGTCACGTCTCCTTTGTTGTTTATGAATTTATTTCTCTCCTCAGCTGAACTCTCTGAACCCAATGCCCCCCCCAAACTTTTCCCCTCCCCTCCCGTCCCTTACTCCAGCCCTACACTTACCCCCTGCCAACGAAGGCGGGCAAATACAGTACAGCTTTAACAAGAAATGAGAAAAGAGGGAGAGACAGACAGACACAGAGAGGAGAGAGACAGGGAGAGAAAAGAGCTCAGATGTCTCTCTCGCTTTTTCTTTTTCTCCGTTTCTTTTTCGATCACTCCCTGTGTCTCTTCCTGCTTGGCTTATAAAAGTTTCAGCTGCATGGCGGACCGGCCTCTTTTGGCAGCCATCCAAATCTTGACTCTCCTGTCCCCTTGCAAGAGAAAGAAAGAGGGGAGGACAAATATAGTCACAGCTAGACTGTAGTGTACAGTTGTAGAGGCAGATGTACTCTGAATACACAGCAGCCATTCAGTAGTTTAAAGCAATCCTTCAGCACTCATAATGAGCAACAGTGAAGCATCATGCAGTGGACCTAACATACAAAAACAAGTTAATCATTGCCCAAGATGTCATGCAGAGTTTTTAAAGGCTGTGCCACAGTTGTGATGTTAAGTCTTCATTTAATTGATTGTGACAGCTTAATCTGATAACAGTGTGTTTTTGGTGCTCATGCCCAGTTCACACAAGGACACGCTCACATTGTTATTTCTTCTATTATCAATAACATGAGCAGCTCAGTTGAGCTTGTATGTACAGACATATTTACACAAGCACACAGAATCATAAAATGCTAGATATTTTTTATATTGTTTCCAAATAAAAATCTAGGCCTGTTTAATGGGCCTTCTGTGTCAATGTGTGTCACTACTGTAATACTGATATACTGTACATTAGGGGCGTGTATCTTTGGGAGTGTCACTTTTCGAAGAAATGTGGGCACAATATGGTCTGTTGCTCCAGTATTCTGTGTGCCAAAGCATTCACGGTTGTCCTTATTCCACTGAAATACAATATTAAATATTACTGGCAAAGTAGATAAATGGTCTGCAGCTATTTTATTTCAAAAAGTTAACTTAAATTGATCAATTAGTTAATTTGAAAGCATCTTACAATCTCCTGCCTGTATGAAAATAACAAAAAGAGGGCAGAGTGCTTCCAGCAGTGGAGAGCAGCCTCTTTGCTGGGAACTATAGCATGTGTCTGCTATAGTTATCTTGATCCTCTGAGTAATTAGCCTATCCATTATTACATTCTCTGAACTTGTTTTTTTTTGCTTTAGTCTAATATGCTCTGTATATTGGCTTTGTTGCAGGACTAAAGGACTAAAATTACAAAGCAAAGATCACGTTTAGGCTTCATCTCACAATGATTTATTTTCCGTGAAGCAACTTTAAAGGTTTGAAAACCTATAATAAATGCATTTTCAGTGGTTCAATCCCTACAGAAAACTGTGAGTTACTTTATAATATTTATTAAATAATGCAACAATTCTTCTGAAAAAGTTATAAAATACATATTGCATGCAGCAAATGGTGTTGACTTACCTGCAAGTGATGTTAAGGCATTGTGTATCTTATTATTACTTTAATAGATATGGAATTTTAATTAAAAAAACATGCTCAAAGATTTCTATAGTGGATCAAGTAACAACCTACAGTAAATAAAGTGAGAAGTTACAAGTGGGAGGCCCTGTATTCAGTTTTCCTATTGTGCCTCAGAAAGAATTAAGCTACCTTCTATCCATTTTCAAATAAATCCTTTGACAAATAATTATGCCTATTGTTTCCAACTTTGATTTAAATAGCTTTAACCCTTAGATGCATGACCTACCGATACCTACACTCTTCCATGAGTGGGGTCAAAAATGACCCCAATAAGAATGAATGTGTTTTATGCTGTAGACTTAAGAAATTTATTTAATTTTGGTTAAAGATGATGATTTTTATTATATTTTGGTCAACAAAAGAATTATTTCATGTTTGACAAGCTCATTTATCACTTTTCTATAACATTTTTATCCCAAAACAGCTTTTAAAAAGGTCAAAAACGGTTAACAGTCAAAAAGTATCCCAATTAGAATCAATGCATTTAATGCAATATTATAACACAAGAATGATTTCATGTTTTCCATGCTATCACAACTTCAACATTCATTGTTTGTGTATCCGTCTGTCTGTCTATGCATGTACACACGCGTCTTCTTTCTTCTCACTGTGAGCAGCTGTTACAAACTACTTGTTTCTGGCTGTGAGCACTGCACACAGGGTCACTGCATTTCCAACAACTATTTGTGGCTTTGCACACATCTTACACCTCTTTCTCTTCTGTTGGCCCTGTCATAACCCTAACCCTAACCATCATAGTGACCATCTGCTTCTCTACACAACAAATGCAGTAATGTTAGCTATCTTAGTTAGCTAGTGTTAGCTAACTAAAAAGTAATTTGATAATAAGAATAATAATAATAATAATAAAAATAGGTGCGATTTATATAGCACCTTTCACATATCCAAGGACACTTTACAATTTGATGATGATAACACAACACTATATCACACAAAAATCATGTATGTGGAAATTAAGTTCATATTTTATAACAGCATATATATTCTGAGGTATAAAAATGATGATAATACTTGTACTAATAATACATGTATGTTGCTGTGAAAAAATAATCTTTAGGGGTGGTGAGACTGCTGACGTTAGATGTGTGGATCGACAGTAAATATACCTGACAGTCACAGTTGATAAAAATCAAAGGTTCCTAGGGTTAACCCTTGAAATTCCATAGAAAATGATTGGGGTCATTTTTGACCCCACGTATGGAAGAGTGTGGTACTGATACAAAAAATGCAATTACTTAAAAAATATAAAAAATTAGATACAAATCCAAATGGCCTTGTGTCAAAGACAACCTATTTGAGGAATACATGGAAGATTAAATGATAAAAATTTAAAATTACAAAGATATTGCAAAAAAACAACCGCTGGGGTCATTTTTGACCCCACTTATGCATCTAAGGGTTAAAATAGGTCTTACAAACTCAATAGAATACATTTAACGCTATCTTCACTGAAGCTAATGTGTTCACTGCTGACCTGGCTGAGAGGCTTTACACAATCTGCGCATTTTAAGGTTCGTAAATATCTATAGGCTGTTCGTTGAGCCTGTTAAATTTGAATCCCAATATGACCAGTTTCAGTTATAAAAAAGACTAACAGGCACAGGTTTACTCACCTATTCAACAGGTGGGTTGATACAGTTTTTTTCTTTGCTTATTGGGTCGAGGACGGAAAACAGCAGCCAATAGTAAAAAAACATGTGAGATAAGAAGGTCACCAGTAGGCTGTGTCTGGGCATATCGGATAATTGAAGAACTGCCGCATTTGACGTTGATCCGGTATTAAACTCATAAACTATTATTTCGCCTATACTACAAAGTTTAAGTAAGGTAACTTTTTTGGTCTAGGCCTTCTTGATTTGGAACCTAAAAGAAATCCTTGTTGAGACCAACACAGATCAATAATAGTCAGAGTAAAGAGGCCAAGCAAACACTTAATCAATAAAATACTGTATCTAATTACACATAGACGTACATCAAATCTATGATAATTATTCTACTGTTACTGTTTCAGATTCAACTCACATCTTGCGTTATTTTCATTCTAGAAAGTTGAGGCGCCCCCTCTAGTGGCAAATGTGTGCAAATGTAGTTTGTGAGCTGTAAAGGGAATACATTAGGAACAGTACCACTTTTCTGCAGGTCCTGTATTTCTCCCTACTTTCCTCTGAAGTATTAATTACTCTAATAAAAGACAGAAACTGTATATTTCAGCTCTGACCTTCAGAAGTATTTATACTAACAAGGATATTACACTTATATATGCAGCATTATTTTCTCACCATATACATGATCATCATCTTCATTGTATAATATTAATGCCATTGTAGTGGCACTCCGTTCTTACTAATCTTTGTTGTACCACTTGTTGAAGTCAGTCCACCAACACTGTTTCCTTTGGCTTTATAATGTTTACTTGAAAACTTCAAAAACTAAATTACACAATTACATACAAATTGCACGGTCAAAGGACTGTTGCTTCCACCATTATCTGACTCCAAACTGAAAACTTACATCTGGTCACAGGTACAACTGCACAGTGACATCATAGCAAAGAATTTAAAGACACAGAACATTTTTTATCATGTATACATTACTAAATTATACATTTGAAACTAAGATATTTTAAATTTTGTATGAATTATGATGAAACTATCATTACCAATTTGTAACTGTTTTTTAATAAAATTATTACCATTAAATTATTAACTTATTGGCCCTTACAGCTATGATTAAATATCAAGTAGACCATTTTTCCTGCTGAACAGATTATACTCCCTGCTGCTCTGTTAAATCAGACAAAAGTGATGTAAATAACACCAAAGGCTTCTTTCCTTCTTCTTTTTCCAGCATAACTACATTCTGGAGACTAACATAAATATTTCTTATAAGAATTTGCCCTCCAGTCAGTTCCTGAGTGAATTAAACAGAGGTGGAAATTATTGAGGGTTAAAATACAGGTAGATTAACGCTTATACCTGGACTAAATGATTAAAAAAAAGAGGGTGACAACCTCTTTAAAATCCATGCCAATGCCAAGCTATTATTTCAGACAGGTTTTAAATAAAAACAAACCGTATTTCATGTATTTCTAAAGGCTTGGAAAATTAACCACCTATAATTACCTGATCTCCACTGATGCCTCAGACCTCACTGGGGAAGAGAAACAACTTTGTATGGGCAGGTTGAGTTATAGACATGTTTGCACATGTCCCAAAAAAGAAAACACTCCAGGGAAATCCAGTTGAAGTTAGGCAATCTGTCATCTACTGTAATGTATATTTCCGTCTCAGGCACTTTTCTATCACCAGTAAGTACAAGCGAGTCATTGTCAATTCTAGTCTTTGATTAGTTTTACTTTAAATCGTATAGGTTGTTTTGTGTAGTTTTTATTACATATTTTGGTTTAGTTTAAATTTAAATTGGCCTTTGTGTTCTGAGCTGCTCTCCTGAACTCACAGGACGAATAAAAATCAAAACAAAACACTTGTATGCTTACAGAATGCTTGCTTGTTGGCAGGGAAGTCACTTTTTTATATCAATCACTGCCAAGAAAGTTGTGGCCTTGGCCTCTGAAATGCCCATGATTTAGGTAATACTGCCCTCCAGTGGCCGAATCAAAGGACAACATCAGTCCAACAGGAGGTCAACAGGTTGACATTTTTCCCCCGTCCTACCTGGTCCTTTTCTACTTTTCTTTCTTCCCCTTCACAATTAGTATTTTTGTCATTGCCAACATTGTCATGTTTTTTTTAAGTCCTGTCACTTTTATACCCAATCACATTTCAGTCAATCAATTCAGAGTATTAAAGTACACAAAATAGGTGCAGCTAGGGCAGACAAGTCTTAAAAATGTTCAGCATCAACCCTCACTGGCCAGTACTGATCTGATGTCAGTTACTGAAAACAGGCCTAAGTGTGTCTGGGACTCCTGCAGGACCGATGGGACCCGCAGGATTCCAGATCAGATGTCAGCCCATAATCTGTACCCTTACACAGGAGCTTATTGTCAGCAGTTGGGGGCATGTTGAGAATAAGAGGGTCTAAGTCTCTTTGTCAGTCTCGTGACATTTTGTCAAGAGGCCATTACATCTGCTTTTACAATAGAATCACTGTTACGTACCGGCTGCATTGGCAAGGCCTTTTCCTCCAATTACTGTGCACCGTCATTATGGGGAGAGTAATACTGTAGGTGATGTAAATCATTAACCAGGGCTGGCTCAAGCTTATTTGGATCCCTGAAAGGCTTTGACAGCCCCTTCCCCCAGTGTCCCAGCTCATCACACTGCTAATCAAAAACTAATCAATGTTAAATTTAATTGACTTTTCGTCTTATCTCAAGAACTTAACTATAACATTTGGATAGACAATATTAATAAAAACTTGAGTGGTTAAAATAATGATTATGAATTACTATGCAGTGTCTCATTGAGTGCCTCCTGCTGTGCGTATAGCCACTTAAAACCAGCAACAAATAAAAACGCACTCCATGTATATTTTTATTGGTATATTAAATTAAATACAATTTAAAATGGTAAGAAACTAACAGCTAGTTTATGGATTGATATTGGTCCTATAAAGAGTGAAAGTGGGGAGTTTTAACAATACACCCAGGCCTATATTACGTGTACTGCAATTTAAAAAAAGAAAAACGTTGGGTGTTTTTTTATGTTACTGTGGAATAAATTTGTTTGCCATTTCTATTAAACGTCAATGTGATGTCTGGTTTTGAATACAGTTATGACAGAAAGTGATACTGTGTGTGTGTGTGTGTGTGTATGTGTGTGTGTGTGTTTGAATGACATCATTCAAGACATTAACATATGGATCGAAAAGGAAAAATGAGCTGCTAGGCACCTATTAATTCCCCAGTCCTGCTGTTCTGTTTACATTATGTACACTTTTTCTAGGCTACAATATCACCTAGAATCAGATTTGCCGTGTGGTTGTTGGATTCAACACATTCATTTAGGAATATGCAACACAGAAATAAGGTTGTCTAATGATTCAAGATCCACCTTAATGTCTTCATCATGTCAGTTTAGATTGTGCTCGCCAAACATATTTTGGGCCCTTGGAGTTTTGGGGTCCCAGGGCAGTCTCCCACTTTTCTGAATTGGTAATCCAGTGTTGGTCCCTGCAAAATAAGACTTTTATCATGTTCATTAAATACAGTTCATACTTGTTTATAGCTGCTTGGGTCACCTATCCTAGTGTCCTGTGACCCTTAAAACAAAGCAAGGTAATAACAACCCCTTGTTATAATGTTTGTGATGTTAACATTTCAAGTAAAGAGTAATTGATTGCCATTTCCATAGGGGGGAGAGTATAGTCTGAATATTGAAATGCCTGAACAGATAAAGCTACCTTAATAAGTAAAAAAAACAAAACAAAAAACAGCCCCCATGTTTGTTTCTGTTACTTGTTCAGAAAAACCCCTAGGATAACAACCAATGACATACCCAAGCATCATTATAAATGTAAAATAATTCATGAATAGGCTATAGGCTACATTAACAGCTGCTGTGTATCGGGGTCAAATAGCCTACATTAAGACCACTAAACGACTGGATCCTAAGGACATTTAACAGGAACAGAACTCATCCTAAAATTTCAGGCATTATTGTTTGAATGTATCCTTTGAAAGACAACAAAACATCACAGCCTTTCCAAATCATCCCCCCCTACTCTTTGGATCAGAGGCTGATGTCATGGGAGGAGTTTGCGTTGGGACCCACAAAACTTTTGCGTGTGCGCGTGTTTCGTCGCCACGCCTCTGTGCGTTCCCGTCCGCGCGTTGATTTCATACCAAACTCATACTTGGCATTCCGCCTTTTTTCTGTCAAACACGGTTATTTTTATTTCTCGCCGAGGAAATAGTCGCGATTCACAAAGCATATCTGCTTTATAAAACCAAAGTGTAAGCAGAGGGAGTGTGTGCCTGCAGCAGCGGAGCAGGGCAGTCTTTTGTAAGGTGAGTGCGCTCTCACATACTTCTTTGTTGTGTGCTGCAACTTTCACGCTGCAGCAGCTGCTTCGCTTCGTGTCTGCCTGAAGTTTTGGGATTTTTTACATATTTCGCATTTTCCCCGCTGCCGCTTTGCTGATTCAGAGCCTCGTGTGTTTAACAGGGAGTCCCTCTGTACTTTCCTCAACCGCCCGTGTTGTAATTACAATGACTTTTTAGGCGTCCCTCGGACTTAGTTTGGAGTTTGTTGAGGTAATATTAGCCCGCAAGCTAACCAACTAGCATGTCAGCTCGAGTGTGTTAGCAGCTGCTTGTGTCTAATATATCCACCGAAAGATACAAAAATACATTTGTCGTTACACTTTACAAGCTTCAGATAGTGTCTTAATAACTGTCGGGTTCGGCCACATTGACTTTTTCCTTCCTTTTTTTGGGATCAACGACGGATTTCGCCAACTCACAGTTGCTTTCACGGCTTCCCACCGCTGAATGTGATTTCATTTTCCCTCTAACTACATGCTGGCAGGAGGGATTCATTTCTTCTTGTTGTGAAAGTTTCACCAACATGTGCGACTGGTCCTGTGGGTTCAACAGAAGCAAAATAACGTTATAGTGTTTTTTTGTTCGTGTCCTGGCTGATTTTTTAAAAATCAAATTAGTGTGATTTATGATTGGACTTTAAGGATCCCATTAATCTATGTACTCTAAGTTTGGTTGCTGTTTTAAAAGTAACAAAACAAGCCTGTCTGATGAAACAGCCGTGGAAATCTTAAAAGGACTGTGATGAAATCTAGCCCGGCTACTCATAATGTCAATGGTGTTCCCATTGGAGCAGCAGGCAGACTGTAATGTGCATGTGTCTTGTCAGTGTTTGCTGAGCTCATAGCTGTATTTAGCTCAATGCTGTACTGGCTGCTCACTGCACTAAACACCTGACCTTTTGGTCACTGGGAGCTATATTGAAACTGGCAGAGCTGCACATGCCCTCAGTGTATAATGTCCTAACTCTGCATCACAGCTGTGACCGCACACCCCAGTTGTATCCTGTCCCAAATCTTGGCCAAAGTGCTCAGCATTACACTCAGTCTTGATATATAATACTGCACTGTGTACTGACAGTAAGGTTGCATTAACATTGGGGTTAACTGAAGAGATTTAATCAAAGTTAACAATGCCATGCTGTGTTGATGTTGACTTTACAATCTTTTTTTTGGGGTCCCACAGGACCCCACTGCTATGTATGTACAAATGATAACTGCAACTGCAAAATCAACTAGTTTATTTCAGTTTGAATGTGTTTTCCTCTTGACTTAATTAAAACATTATGTAGAAAAGTTTTCAATTGGAAATCTTTCCATTTGCTACAAACTGAGCTCGCACATTTGATTAGAGTGACACAATACAGCCGTGACCATAAACCATTAGTCCACCAAACAAGGACATAGAGCATGTTTTGCTATGTATGGTAAGGCATTGGAGTCCCCAACCTTTTTGCTCGCAAGTTACGATTATTTTGTTATCGATTCATCTGCTGATTATTTTCTCAATTAATTTGTGTAAAGTGTTAAAACACATCAATCACAGTTTCCCAAAGACCAAAATTGCAACTTAAAATGTTTTGTTTTGTCCCAAACAGTCCAAAACCCAAAGATTTACTTACTCTCATAGAGGACTAAAGAAAATAGCAAAAAATTATAAATATTTACATTTAAGAAACTGGAACCAGAGAATATGGGCTTTTTTTCCTTCAGAAAATGAATGATGAATTGATTATCAAAATAATCAGTGATTCATTTTCTGTCAATCAACAAACTGATTAATCAACCAATCGCTTTAGCTCTAGTCTTGTGACATGGGCAGTGTATAGCTATGATCCATCATCACATTTTATGGTCTTTTTTGGGGCGTGAGCTGTGAGAGATTCAACCAAAAGTGCCATCATGTCAGTTTGTTAAATTTTTAAACTTTTAGAGGCCTGAAGAGGCCTCTAAAAGTTTAAAAAAATATGAAGTGGTATAATTAATCATCTTGTGACCCTTAAAATTAACCCTTTTGAAACCTGCTCTATAGTCATGTTACTTAAAAACTTGAAGTTTGAAGTCAATTATACCCCAGATGCATCTAACACAAACAATGAGTAATTGTAAACTTAGGAAATGTCATGAATAACAAAAGTGATGAGACAAATTCTTGTATGTTGTTTTTTTTTAAGTTTTTGAGTCTTCAGGACCCCAAACCGAACATTAGGATTAATCAGCTCCAGTCAGGCCAAACCAACCTTAAAGCAACAGCATCTTCCCATTGGCCAACTTCTTGCACAATAAAACTTTCAAGACCGTCACATCTCCTCCCCTTGAATATCAAAATGTTCTTTTAGGCTTTGCTCTTTCCTAACCATCTCACTGGGGTCTGTCTGATCGCTATGGCAACAGCACAGTCCTGTCAGCAGTGATTGAAACTGGGAAGGCCGTGCGCTGAGTGTGTCCAATAAGCACACCGCAGCGGGGGAAGCTCTGCGACCACACTGATCCTCTGTGGTTCCTTTGTGGCGGGGACCATGTTAGCCACACTCTGGAAAACATTACAGAGCAGGCAGCATTCATGTTGCATATGTGTGCCTGCGTTTGAGGAGACTTGGAGCATCCTCAACAATAACAAAAGAATGTGTAATTTCCTCATGTAGCCTACGCAGGCAAGGTTGCAGGCTTTTGGGAAGTTAGTAGGGCTTAACGATTGCCTGTTCTAGTTTCTCATGGATTACTCGCTGAGGAAAATGGCAAAGTGGTCTTGTCATCGCTAACTAGTTGCTCGTTTAACTTATTTGTGTAATCAGCACGACCGGTAGCCTTCATAGCTCAACCAACTGGTAGTGTATTCGTTGACCTTGGCCAGTGTCTGTATAAATTTACAAGTTCACAGTGTTTTGCCATTTTGCTTGTCAGGTCTTTAACCCTGAATGCCAGAGCTATTAATACACCCGGTACCGATGGGGAGCTGTAAACAACTTCAGACGAATCTGATCTCACTCGAGGTGAAGTGTAGAGACATGTGGAGTCCAAAGTAATCTGTCGCCCTTCTTGGCAGCCGTGGAGTTAATCCTGGTCCTGTCCATCCATCACTATCTGAGTGATGGAGCTTGGCGAGACAAAAGTGTGAGGCCTCTCATTGGGCCTTATTCCTAAACCTCACCAATCTGATATTTAATTTGTGTTGTGCAAATTTAGAGCTTTAGCGGGATTCAATAATGCACTCTAATCTCTGAAAAGTTTGTAGGTAGGAGCAACATATTTTGAGTAGTCAGCACAACTGGTGGTGATAACAGAACACCTTATTCTCAAGCTGTGATCAACATAATGGCCACGAAATAAAATTTAAAAAAGTGCAATGATTGCAGTTATTTGAAATAACAATTCATCAACCTTTTCATTCAACTGTTTCATTGGGGAATTAGATGTGTTGGTTGTAAAGCCACTTCCCATTGCAAACCAAATATTGTTGTAGGGCTGCAACTAACAATTACTTTCTCGATTAATTGTTTTGTCTATAAAATGTCAGACAATTGTGGAAAATGCTCATTTTAGTTCCTCACAGGCCAAGGTAACATCTTCAGATTTCTTATTCTGTGCAGCTGACAGTGTCAAAAACACAAGACATTAAAGTTTGTGATAATATGTGACCAAAAAAAAGCATCAAATCCTCCCCTTTTAGAGGCTGTTGATGTTTTACTTAAAAATAATTGCTAAAATGATTGTTATATTCAATTATTAAAATAGCCGGTGATTTATTTCCTATCAATAAACTTGATTACTTGACTAATCGTCGTAGCTCTACATTGTTCAAGCAAATACAGCTGGTTTTAAATTGGAAACTAGCTGTGTAAAACAATCAGGAATCAGATGTTGGGTTTTCATATTTTTTGCCCACTAACAAATTTAAGAAGAAACATATATTTCTTGGCTTCCATTGTTGTGGGTCGTGGCATATTGTGAATTCCATCTGTTGATGATTTGAAGATACAGCAGATTTTTCTTACCACAAAAATGTATATGTATATTATTACCTGATTATACACAGACTATACACTTTAGGATGTGTATATTACTTGGAGTAGATTGCTTAAAGCTGTTCTGTGTTTCCAAAACATACATGGGAAAGCTGCATTAATTTCTTTAAATTTTGCTGATTGCGAAGCCTCTTTGTGTGAATTCATCAGCTATAAAAACAAATACTGCTCTGTGCTCTCAGTTTGTGGTCGATATGTTGGTGTAATGCCTTTTTAATGTGGAAGAAAACCTGTCTTGAAACCTGAGATCAGTTTTGCCACTAGCATTATTTCTTTTGTTGATATTATGTAATGGATTTGAACTTTTATGAATATCTTCTCTTTTTTTTGCGTATAAGTAGTAATAACCAATCATATACATTTCATTTTTCAAATTATTTTAAATCCCAGTGCATTTCTTATCTGTTGTTCTCCATTTGCTCATACAGCTCCACAAAATTAATAGAAATGTTGTCCTCTGTGTTGAAGGTGGGTTGTGGCCGGAGCCGTCATCATTGCGTCGGAGTGGAGTTGCCGTGGTAGCCCTGATGGGGCGCAGGAGGAGGGTGACGATGGAGACGGACTGGCCGACGGGGCAGACCGCGGATTGGATGGGGACCCTGAGGGAGTGTGGAGTCCAGACATTGAGCAGAGCTTTCAGGAAGCTCTTGCCATCTACCCTCCCTGCGGCAGGAGGAAGATCATACTTTCAGACGAGGGGAAGATGTATGGTGAGGAGGAACAGCACATTTCTGTCAGAAACGCACACATCTCTCCTCTCAAGTGTTTTTCTTCTGCAGCTTTTTCAAAAGCCAAACCGTAAGCCTGAATGTCTGTGTTTAAGGCCTGGTGGTATTCTTTACATACAAAATGACTAAAGGTGTAACAGTACACTAAAATCATGGTTCAGTATGTACCTCTTGTATGTACCTCTGGTTTTGGGGTCACGGTTTGGTTTGATTTCGGTACAGCATGATAAACTGTAGAAAACAATATCCTGGTGTCGTGGCCCTGACCAGGTCTATACCCTACTCTTAATTGACGGAGACCCAAAGATGTCAAATAATTTTAAATACATAAATCATTATTTACTATCGATTTTGTTTTTAAGTCACTACCGCTAAAGGAAAATTAGCTGGACATATCGTATATTGACATTATTGCCACTTACTGGCCCAGCATGCCTGTTCGAGTATTTGTAGTCATGTTTGCGTTATTGTGCGTATGTGGATTTTTTTTTTTTTTGTACTCAACTTTAAAAGACATTAAAAAGTTAACATTTAAATATAGTTTGAGCCTTTTGCCGCAAAGGCCTGTAGTGATCCACTGACTGCACTTTGGGATATTGATCCTTGTTTCAAGTCAGGTTAGGGTAGCATAATGAAAAAAAAACATGTCTGATTATTCTCTAGGGGCACTAGTGCACACACACATGTAATATGTCTTTTGTTTGTTTTTATTAGGATTTGCTGCGTAGAGCTGATTAGAGCTTTGATGTATTTTGACCATTTCTTCCTACCTTATTGAAGGCTTTGGCTAGCACCCAACATTTTGACCATTTCTTCCTACCCTATTGAAGGCTTTGGATAGCACCCAACATTCCTAGCAATTTTTTTCTTTGTTTTGGCTGAGTGTTGACGTTCTTGTTCATAGCAGTCTGTGTCATGCATTTGTGTATGTGTGTGTGGTTTGTGAGGGAAGCGGAATATGTGATCCCCTGTGACAGAAAGGGAAAGTTTGTTTCAGCATCGCAGCATTTTCTCCTTTTCTCCTTTTGTGGAAGTGTGAGCTCCTTGAGTTGACCACCCCCCCACTTCCTTGTCAGTAAACAGGGATAATCCCACTGGTACACACATTCACACTTTGAAAAAGCTACAG